>NW_028301613.1:4696969-4848484 GCF_987345545.1 Pholcus phalangioides | reverse complement strand
TTCAAAGAAATAATGTATTCCAATTTTCAAAAATATACAAAACACAATTCAAGTTCGAAGATCGCCATCCGTTTGAGTTAGTTCTCAACATTTTCCCAACACAACTGGTTTCATCAATTCTCCTGATGATGCCAACCACTAGTGTTGGGGAAACATTGAGAACTAACTCAAACGGAAGACAGTCTTCAAACCTGAACAAACAATTTTCATCAAATGATGGTCACGAAAACCTTATCAACTATAATTCAAGTATTTCAGCAATAATTTGGATGCAACCAACCCATTTTCATTTCTTTCATTTTGTCGAATCTGTAATTACCGTGAATATATCATGTATTTCAATCAAATAAAGCAAACATAAGAGTGGATCGAATGAAAACTGATCGTTTATAATTCAGTTTACTTTTGTATGAGTGTGGAAAACCTTTGAGTAGAGGTACAGTGGGAGGTAAAGAAGGCAACCCCTACTGTGGAATGGAGTTGCTCTAGGTGGTTCCTCAGAAGCATGCGATAAGTGCTGGTGGAAAGCTGACACTATCATCCACACAACAGGCAATCTGTTTTTTTTTTCCATTTGCGTCGGCATAATGTTTGCAAGTGAAGAAGAGCATCGTGGTGTTATTATTTTTTTAGTGGCAAAAGGAGTTTGCAAAATGCATCACCAAATAAAGGCAGTCGATAATGAAACTGCACTGACTCACCATGTGCAGGACTGGATTAAGTGTTTCCACTGTGCATTCACTTTTCTGTAGTGGAGTTTCTCTCTAATAATGCCATGAATGGAACCGAAACTCACTCCCACCTTCTTGATGACATCCCTCAGAGTGCATCATCCGTTTGGGTTGATTAACTGGCAGACTTCTTTCACCAAAGAGTCTGTGATGACAAGGTGAGTTTGACAGGGTCGAAAAAACCATCATTCATAGATTCCTGTCCGTCATGGAAATGCTTGTACCAGTAATGCAAACAAGCCAATGACAGTGCATGTTCACAGTCCATTGCCTTCATTTGCCGATGCACTTCACACAAACTCCTTCTGCTATTAAAAAACGAACAACACCACATTGATCTTCTTCACTTACAAACATTCCGCAGATGCAGATGAAAAAACAAACGACTGGCTGTTGGCCGACCTTCAGCTCATATCGAATGATCCGAGCAACTACCTTGGGCATATCTATTCTGCAGTAGGAGTTTTGACTTTCTTAACCCCTTCCCACCATAACTTTACAGAAAGTTTTGTCACACTCACACATAAATCAAATTATATAACAACTCTTCCGCTATCATTTGATCCTCCAGCATAGCTTTTCCTGCAAGCTTCAAAAATGGGAATAATTTATGCTACGTGTATATAAGCATCTATATATATATTTTTTCAATCAAAACTGTAATATTAGGAGCATGAAAGTTGATTGATCATATACATTGCTATGACTTTATTTCAAACTGAGCACAACGATGGTCCTATCGTCATGGGTAATTTACTTTCTAATCGTCATAAATATGTGCTTGTGCAACTAAAAATTTGAGTGGATATCTAGTGTTGTGCGTGGATTTCAGTGCTGCCATCTGTATTTTGAATTGGGAGTGAAGTGCGATGACTGAATATTTGTACTGTTGTAGGCCTGTTGCTCTGTGGTGAGACTTTTCAATGGGGGAGATTGGCATGTATTTGTGTCTCAAAGTTGGGAATCACAGAGAACCGACTTCAGCTGATCACCGACTGTGGGGTTTGAACCCAAGTCCATCGATTCAACTGCAAGAAAAGAGAGAAGTTGAATCTGGAATGTTTAAGGAACTGTTTATAAGCGGTTTTTTTAAGAACATATCCTATAAAGATAGAAAATTAGCAATTTATGGGGATTGGACAGGCATAACCAAACAACCAGTGGCAGATTTAGAGATTTGTTGAAGTAAGATTTGGGAAGTATGCAACCATAATTTTCTGTGCGAAAACCAATGAAGCTAGGGGAGGCGTGGTTTGGTGCATATACGTAGCCAATCCTAGTGCACATGCTTAATTTTTTTCCTGCCTGCAGAAGCTGCCAGTCACCGACAGACTGCAGATAAGTGAGGAAGTACAAATGAATGGCGTTACATTTTGGTTTTTCTCAGGAAAACTTGGACAATACTGCATTAAATTTTACGTGAAGCTTGCCGATTTGACAGGCCTTCGGAGATGGAAAAATGGACACCACACTGATAAAGTTGTGAGACAACCATTACAAATATGGCCAAACATTGATAGAGAGTGAAGCACTTTCTGGTAGGTCCTCAACATCTAGAAATGAGATCATTATTCACCAAGTGAGGAAACTGGGGATGCAGGATCAAAGAACTAGCAGATAATGCACGCATCAGCACTGGATCCGTTCATTCCACTTTGATTAAGATTTGTTCTTCAGAAGATACAATGTCAAAGTCACGCTGATCGATTTCTATGACTCTAGTGGTGTGGTTCATCATGAGTACACACCACACAGTACAACCACCACTGAGGAGTACTACTAAGAGGTTCTGTGTCGCAATTGGCAGTTTCAACACGAGTTGGCAATGTTCAAGTTTCTCCTACCTTTCCTTAAAAAACAAAACTTGACATTAATTCCTCACTCATTGGTAGCCTGCCGGTGACCGACAGCTTCTGCAGGCAGGAAAAAAATTCAAGGATGCAAACTAGGATTGCACCAAACCACATTTCCCTAGCTTTATTGGTTCACACACGAAAAAATGTGCCCCATGGTGATATACTATAGTTGCGCTCAGTTTAAAACAAAGAAAATATCACCTTTACTGAATCAGACCAGCAACAAGTACCAGCAGCCAAAAATCTGGTATCAGCCTCTCTTTTAAACAGAGCACAACTCCGGTTTACCGCCAAAGGCAATTTCCAACTGAATAAGTCATGCCAGAAATGTGCAAGTGTATCTAGTATTGCAAATGAAAGTTTAGAGCTGCCATCTATTTTGTTTTTCAAACTATAAGTGAAGCATCTGGTTATTGCTGGCCATTGGATAATAATGGTTAAAGGGAACCCAGATGCTTTACTGGACTTACATAACACCATCTAATGCTATGGGCAAGAACCTACTCTTCAAAAAAATCTGCATGAAATGAATTCAATAAAAGATATTCCCGATATCAACAATAAAAACTTTGCACTTTATTCTAAAACTTTTTTTTGCAAATCATCAATACGAATACGAATTCGTTCATTGTCACTCAAATTTGGTAGCACAGAAATGTCATCTGTGTTGAGAGCGAAAAACAATCGTGAATTTTCGACAAAATGTATGTAAATTGAAAAAAGACAAAGATATCAAAAAAATATCACATAAATCATCGACTAAAAAAAAAGAACGAAACATATCACACCGTTCTTTTCCTCCCTCTCAATTCAAAACTGGCATCGCATAAATCATAAAACATCGCTAAAAATGTGCTTAAAAAGAAAGGAAAACTCGGGATACTTAAAAAATAATAATAACGACAACAGATTAACAACTGAAGTATCTGGACTAATACACAAATGATGGTGAATACGATGAATTAACATGATTAACGTGTGACATACACACACATATCATTCAGAAAGAGGAATGGTAAAATTTGCAGCGATTCTGCTCTTGATTGCTTTCTTAGAACTGCAGGACGGTGACGAGTTCTGATCGTCAGTCTGTGATGATAATGATGATGATGATTCCCCCACATCGTTTGGGCTCTTCGCAGTTTGAGTTGACACGTCGGATGCTCTTCTGTTACCATCGTTACAGACAGGACTAGTTTTGGGATCAGGTACACTGAGAAAACATTGTTTCGTATTGCTCAAACTCGGCAGTTGCCTGAAGAGAGCCTGCATGGAAGGAGACGAGAAGTTCACGGCAGCAGTGGTGGCGCTCTGCTGATTATAGATGGGTATGCTATGATAATAGGCAGCTAGAGCCGCCTGGTTCGCTATGAGGTTGTTGTACGGCTGTAGGAATGTTTTAGGATCCTCTGAACAAACTGTCGCAATCACCGGCTGAACAAAGGGCTTGAAGGAAGTGTCCAAAAAGGCATTCAATGGAGTTGAGTTTCGAGGATTCTCTTCTCTTCTTTGGAAAACTGAAAGGTGAAAAAAAAGCCCATTGGCGATGCTATTTGCAGTTGTGATAATCATGCATGTTTCCAAGAAAACACCATATGTATTACACAAAATAGGCAGTGTATGGAAATTTCACCCTTGGCAAGTTTCGTCCCTGGTACACTTTGCCCTAGCACACTTACTCCCCTCCCCTTCAGTTGCAGCCCTGATGATGGATGAATATTTACTATTAACTCCCCCCCCCCCCCCCCCCCCATGAGCGTGATTCCTGCAGATTTCTTGTTCATTTTTTGCGATTTGGCTACAAAACTAGTTGTTACCAAATGAGAGGAAAAAGTTGGGAAAATTGGCCCAATTTTTGGCGATTTAGCATTTGTTATTCGTGACATTTTCTAAGCCTTATTTTTTTGCAATAAACATAATAATTTAAGAAAACAGTTATTTTCAGGATATTTTTGCGGAGGTGAACTCGGAAAGAAAAGTCAGCATGTCTTCGCCACGTCCCGGCGGAGACATGGTGACTTTTCTTTCCGAGTTAACCTCAGCAAAAATATCCGGAAAATAACTGTTTCCTTGATATCTCGGGCTGAGAAAAAGCCATCTTTCTCATAATAATTTAAATTACTTATTTGGGCAGCATCGATGGTTCAACACTGGTTTTATGACATTAATCAAATGTGATCATGCAGTAGTAATATGCAAATTAATCTTAGCATATTACTACTGCATGATCACAGGAATCTATCAGACTCTTGCGATGAACAGCCCGATAAAAGTCCATTGTTTTCAGGAACAAAATTGAGAGCATGAAAATTCGTAAAAAGTCTTGTGACCTTCTCTCTTACTTCGTGAACTTTTCTTTGATGTCTGTGATTTTTCCATGATGGTAGACATGCTGCTATAGTTTGACCACACTGAGTCAGTACTGGGCATTATTGTTTTGAGATTATAGGCTTATATCACTTGATAAATGAAATTTTTTAAAATCAGCAACGAATGGCAATATTCTTCTACTGCACTGTGTAAAAATAGCCAATAGCTAGCATAAAATAAGCACTGCTACACTTTAAATACCTCTTTGGAATATGGCCAGCCCATAAATTTGAAAAAACCCATATGCACCAATATTTAGAAACATAAAGCATACCTTTGAGCAAAGAATTATCTTGACTAGAATTACTTTCAGGCGTACCTTGTGACCAAGCGCTCATTTGGGGAAAGCAAGTGAGGAATGACGCACAGAAAGCCCCTTAAAAAAAAGTTTTATGATGAGTCAAGGGAGTTATTTTATGCAAGATTTAGCATCTCATTTGACTATCGAAACTTTTTTTTTTATGCAAGAGCATTGGAAATCAACCATTTTGATGCCAAGTTCTGACATATATTTGAATACGTTGTACTTGTGATTTTACACATTTTTCACTGTGAAATTAGAGTAATGTCTGATTATAAGAATCAAGTACAAGAATCAAATCGGCAAAACAAAATGCTGTTTCAACATGGGAAGCTCATTAGTTAAAAGAATCAAAACGGGTGTGTGAACAAAAAGGGGATTCTTATAAGCAGCAGCTACTGTATGTAGTAGCAAAATGATTAAACATAAAAAAAATTACTGATGATATTCAAGTGCAAAAATTAAGAACATTTTCTCAGGGATATGACAAAAATTTGAATCAGAAGTTATTGCTTACTTGACTGTACATACACCTCATACACATTCCTATATGGAATTTCCAACGAATTAGGGGCCGTTCAAGTATTACGTAAGGAAATTTTTAGCCATTTTTGACCCCCCCCCCCTTGTCAGCAAAATTTCGTCATCAGCTCTGCCCCTCTGAATCCTAACTCATATTTTCATAAAGGGTGGTTGCTGACGTAAGCATTATCCAGACCCCCCCCCCTCTCCCCAATATTTAGTCTTCAATATTTTGGAGTGAGGATGGTGAACACTTTAATTTTCATGTTATGTAAGTATCCAGGGGCGTAGCCAGAAATTTCGTTCGGGGGGGGGGGGGGGACCAAAGTGACAGAACAATGGATTTGACCATCTTTTTCCCTTTTTTCGGTAATTTTCTCACATTTCGGGTCCCAAGTCGTCGTCCCCTCGCTACGCCCTTGTAAGTATCATGTTAAAGGTCTGACTGCTATCCAAAGAGACACTTTTTTTGGAATGGGAGAAAAGCTCACATTCGCGTCTCAAAGTTAGAAAATTGCAAAAAACCAAATTCAGCTGCTGCCAATGGGGGGGGGGGGGGGTTTGAACCTGGATCCTCATGGATGAGAGGCAAGTACGGTGCTCACATGACCGCACAGTGGGCAGGAAGTTACTACTGTGGAGTGCCATATTACCTCAATTATCTGACGCAACTGCGATGAGCCTACATCGATGAATTAAAATTTCCAGATAATGGCAGCATATTCCAGAATATGGGCAACTTACTGGTGGAGCTGTTGGCTACCATTCTGACAGGAGGTCTGCAGATTTTGTCCCAGAACTTGACAAAACACTCAAACCAGACATGTGATCACAGATAATCAACCCCCTACCTGAACAGTTATCATAGTCATTCTTAAAGCAAGTATAATCAATTTAGAACAAGCAGTTCAAGCTCCCCTTTTCCTTTTTAAATTCATCAATTACTGGATTTTCAAAAAGAACAAAAAAAACGTCATAAACCCTGTTGCAGCAAAATAAAAATCCATCCCCACAAATAGAATGAAACAACTACCCCTCATCAAATTTAATTATATAAAATAATCCTGGAAAAAAAAACCCCATAATTTCTAACCTGATTTGGTCGAAGTAGTTGCAGTGGTGGCTGTTGTCGTATTAGAATGATCCTCGTATAATTTAGCAGCTGATGAACCACTCTCAGATTTGAGCTTCTGTGAGTCATGCAAGGGTGTTCCTAGAAACATTCCATCAGAAAAATCAATCATTATTTTCTCCAAAGAACAAACCAAAATTGGCTGAAGTGAGCACGATTATGACAAGGAGGGACAAAAGAGAGAGAGAGAATGAAACAACTTATACCAGAAACATCTGAATTGATGCTAACAGTGCGCTTCTGGCGTCTACCCTTTATTGTGAAATATTCGCCCAATGACGAAAGTAGACTATTTAGGCTGACAAACCCATAATCGCTCGGTTGAATCGGAGTCTTAAACCTTTCCTGGAAAGCCATTTCGAATTCATTGAAGGGTATTTGCTTGTTGCGTTCTTCCAAAAGGATCATCATGTCCCTGGCCAGCAGCTGTAAAGGCATCAACTTCAGCGTGTTGGTTTCTTCAACCTGAAATCAAAATGTAATCACTTTATTCTAATTTACTCACATTCAGCCATTATTTAAACAGGATCGTCCATGTACGGTCTCATTCAGAGCTAGCGAGCTCTAAGGAAAGACTGAGATATTCGTTGCCTTTGTAGTCTAGGGTGCTCACCTGGAAAGTGAGAGGACGTGGGTTTGATTCCCGGAAGGGAAGTTTAATTTTCTTCCATTTTCTTAAATTTTCAAAAATACCTACTTAATTTTGAAATCGGATGATTCTTTCCACGTCACCATGTATAAGTATTAACTTAACATATTAATTACAAATAGAATTTGATAAAATTAAATTATATGATACACAGTAAGTAGTTCAGTTGAACGTATAAAGGTATTTTTTGTTTTGACGTATTTTTATTTAAATTGCAAGAAATTAAAATAAATTTCTCATTTGGACATTTTTATTTTGGACAATCTCTCACGACCCCCCACCCCCCAGTCCACTGCCTCAACCCTGTGGGGGGGGGGGATCGTGACCCAAGCTTTGGGAACTACTGATATAGACTAATCAAGTTGCACTCTCAGTAATTTTCTCAAACCTTGAGACTCAAATATAAGCAAATTTTACACTGAAAAAAAAAAACTACAGCATTTGAAATACACTACTTATTCTCAAAACAGGCTTTTAGGCTGAACACATACTACTACTACTAAATCACACATGTACCTCGTCCACATTCCTCTACAGAATTTCTAACTAATTGGTATGTGCGTTTACGTGTTATGAACCTAATGTGAAATAGTGACTGTGTAATGCTTGTTATGTGTAGTGTTTCCATCTGCCAAAAATTTTTCTAACTATGAGTGAAGTGCAATGATTGAATATTTGTACCGTTGTAGGCCTGTTGTGGCGAGACTTTTCAAAGGGGGAAATCAGCTTGCATTCATATCTCATTCATACTGATTTTCCTGCATATCATCCCCACAGGTTATACCCTAATTTCTTAGTATGAACCAGGGCCGTTTTAATAGCATCATGAAACCCTGGGCCAAGTGATTTTTTCTGAGGCCCTACCAGGTAAATTCTAGAAAATTTCAACCAGATCTCATTTTGGTGGGGGGGGGGGGGGTATTCTGTTGAGGCCACCAGGCCATGCCCGGGTGGGCCCATGCATTAAGCCAGCACTGGTGTGAACATCTGAATCTTTTAGAGCGAATCACATATATAACACTGCATATTATCTGCAGCTTTTATTTTCTATAAGTTGGAATAGAAATATTTTTTTTTTAAAAATCAACATTTCTCTTTTTAAAAAACGGGACAACAACCTCTTTCATGTCTTAAGATTTCCTCTAGTAATGAATAAAACTTCTACATGCGGATTACATACAGGCCACTGTGAATTATAGCGATCATATTTTTGTTCATAGCAGCAGAATTTGCAACTACAGATTAAACACGGGAAATTACAGCATGCGAAGAAGCTTTGCATACCTTGACAACATCCTTGAGTTCATGCTTGAAAACTGATAGATCAATGATATGGCCATATCGCTTCTGATACAACCTGTTCAACTCGCTCAAAGGCATTTCACCATGTGGCTGCTCCATCAGAATTCTGCGGGTCCTGAGCGAGGCCTGATCAATGAATGTTTTATCCACTACTGTCACAATCGAACCTGCATAACCTTCAACGATCTATAACACATAAAAATAGAGGAAAAATGAGATGGATATCAGTCAAATTATACAGATTTAAACATCTAAAATTTTTATATTCAGTAATTTTAACTCTTTACCTGCCGTAGACCGCTCTACAAAGAATATGGCCGAGATGGGGGAAGGGTATATAAGAGATTATTTTGAAAGGGCTGGGAGGAATGACTACAAGAGGGGCGAGAACGAAAAAGACAAGAGTAGATGCCCCATCAATTGGATTTCAAAAGCTCCACTCAAGTTTCGCAATGGAACTCAATGTTGTTTTGTAACAATACAATATAGGAACTGAATGGTAAGAAAGGATGGGGGTTAGGTGAGCAGTAAAAGATTGGACGAGTCAATTTCAGAAAGCAAAAATAGGTTATTTTCAGAGATCGCTGACTATCCTTCAAGAATCAGTAAAGGGTTAAAACAAAACAAATTCAAATCAATGATATTTTAGAATCATTCAACATAAAATGATCCATTTTCTAACAATGATGTAACACAAAGAAAAAATTTTTTCATGCAAAATAGATCCCTTAGGAAATCATTAAACACTAGCATTCAGCTAAATACTTTCAATACTAATTTCAATAGCGACATAACACACCCTCAGTGAAGTAGTGAGCTTCCTCAGCAAATCGGGCATGTCTACCGCACCGTAATCAGCCGGCTGCAGGACGTGCCCATGCATCTCGATGTAAGCCGGCCCCAACATATGTAGAGCAATCATGTTATTCGGCTGAGCTCTTAGCACAGCAGTGAGACGGTCTGCTATAACCTTGTTGCGCTCTTCTTCGATAAGGGTCAGCACCTTGTCTTCACCAGTACCGGTGATCTATTTGCATCAAAGAACAGATAGCATGTGTAAAACAAATAAAATCTCACAATAAAATAAGAACTATGGAGTTCATCTTCGTTTCATCTTCATATAATAGTGTTTTTTTTCAACCATAGTGCTCTCTTCAATTTTACGAACAGGAAGATAACATGCACTAGGATTAAAGGAATTCAAGCTGTTTGGTCATCATGAATGAGCAGTGAAACGTTTCACTAATATCAGTGACGAGGAGCCATGACGTCTGTATTTTTGCAATTATCTAACTGGACTTATACTGCTTTGTTGTGATTAGTTGATACTCCAACCTCACATCACTTGATTACTATCTACTGGAGATATTTGTAAACATGGGTTTTATTGCTCAATGGCCAAACAGCTTGATATCCTTCTGCTTTAGTGCAAACACTAGCTGCAAAAGCCTAATGTTTTTCAAAGGGGGATCCATGCTTTGTTATCAATTTTTCTTTTTTAAAAAAGCAGAAAACAGAAAGCACAGTTGTTGTTCAACATTATTGCATAAATTAGCCAGATCCATGAATACTTAATAAAAGCCATAATTCTGGTTAATAGTGCATTCATGAGTTGCTTTATGATTCTACACTAGTAAGCTCGTACAAAATCGAACTCAAAGTTGAATAATAGGAACTAAAACCTTACAATGACATTCACACACTTGTGAGTTCAGTAAAGATAATAAGTCAGATCAAAATACTATCCAAGATCAGTTTTTTTATGGTTTTGCACAGTGTTTTTTCAATTATGACTACTATACGATGTTGGTCCTTATGTATTGTATCAGTTTCACTAGCACACATCCCCCATACATTCAGATGTTTTTCTGCCTACTGGAGATGTCAAGCACAGAAATAGATGAAACAATAAGTCTAGACATGGAAAAGCCACAGACTGAAATTAGCTGAAAATTTAACTACATAATAGCCCTCAACTTTTTATTATGCAAATGTCACACAACACTGAGCAAATAAACATCCTTCTTCCCTGCCTTGGGCCTTATAAAAAAACAAATGGCAACGGAGACATCCGAAAAGGCAGCTGGTTATTCTATAATGAATTAAGATCACCCCTCATGTAAAGAACAACATGCATATACTTTGAAATTCAGTTTTCATAAGCGCTAAATACACATATAGCATGATCAGAATTTTAAGTGAAATTTTTCATGAGATAGCTGAGTAACACTGGAAAAAAAAATTCTTTATTATGGCTTAGAAAGAAAATAAAAACAGATTAATTAAATGTTAGGTTGAAATGTTCATACCTCAACAACATTTGTAGCTTCAAGAAGCTCTATGAGCTTTGTGAAGCCATAGTCTGATACACGGCACTGTTTGCCAAAGTGATGATGATACGACGGAATGAACTTATCGAACGCCATGCTGCACGTCAGCTTGTGTTTCAGAAGCTCTACGACCTCCTCTGAAAACTTTTTCACACGTTCTGCTTCTGCAGGAGTTTGCTCTGAAACACAAGATTTTACACTGAGGTAATTAATCTTTTAGTTAAGTCAAGATACATCTATGATGAAAAATACGAGAAAAAATTTAAATATTCAAATTATTGTACCATGATCATGAATAAAAAATATCAAAATTAAAAAAAATATGAAATTGATTGTGAGCAAAATTCTGTGAATATAAAATTTACAGAATTTAAAAATCTGTATAGATCAAGATGGTTTATCTGTTAGATCAGTGTTCCTCAAAGTGTGCACCCGCGGCTCCTAGGGGCGCCACCAACCTTTGTCAGGGGCATCACAGTAAGCTGTAGATATTCATTTGTGTGCCTATTTATGTTTTAAAGTGATTCTTGTGTAAAAGAAAATATCTACTAAACCATTCTAAGGAACCACGGATGAACCATGAATTAGGCAAAGGAACCGTGTGTCATGGAAGTTTGATAACCACTGCATTAGCTAAAAAAATTCCCAGTCCATCATAAGCATTGTTTCTCAATTGGTACATTTAGGACTAAGAAGAGCTTAGTTAAACAATTCATATGGAACAGCAAATAGTCAATTCGTAATAAGTCAAACTTAGATAACTTGAATATCTGTTTAAGTAGATATTTTTGCTGAGCCCCAGAACTTTTTCCACATTTTTAGGTAGAATTTTCCCTTGTATAACTCGGAGTTTTCTTCCTTTAAGTCGAAGTTTTCGGGAATGAGAGAAATTTAAAAAATAGCATTAAGTAATCAAATTTTTACTATTTAGCAATAGATTCAGTAGATTCATTGTTCTGCTTGCAAAAAAGTGAATGGCTTTCTCATGAAAGAAGAGACAGGCAGTTAAAATTCACTATTTTTGACAGAAAAACAATCTTGTATACACTTTATTTATAATTCATTCCATTTATACGAGTGTTCTTCCTATAATACAGTACGTCTATAGTTTACTTCCAAATATTTTCATTCGATAATTAAATATGATTAAATTATTCAAATTTCTTCATCTCCAGTAATTTGTCATGTTTTATTAATACGATATATGTAAGTAAATAGTACTGTTATTTTAGTAAATCTATTTTTTCCCCCACTCTGAAATCAGAATTTCCCATAAGTCTAAGTGTTTGTTGACCACTGTAAATTAGACTTAGCAAAATTTGACTGAATACTGTTAGAATAAACCTTCATTTGTTTAAGGAACCTTTGTCCAATTTACTCAGAAAGAACCAACGAAAAATGCAAATATGAAGAAAAATATGAAAAATTCCTAATGCATTTTGACATCTTAGTCATCTTCAGAGGATAAATATAACATTATTACTCTGACCAGGGATCTCACTTGAGTTGTCTACCAAATCTTAACTCCTGGTTGCTCAACTGGAAAAAATATGTCTAAGTCAAAAACATCATGGTCAGAATGCTCTGAAGATGGCACCCATAATGTGTCGAAATACATTAGAAATTTTACGTATTTCCTCGTACTTGCCCTTTTCATCGGTTCTTTCTGAGACTAACAATTTACAGGAGGCACTTTTCTATTTTGATCAAAAAAGTAAATAACTGATTCATTACAGCTGCATATCAGAATAACCATGGGTTAGAAGTTAACAGAACATGTCACCTCTCTTGTTGCTTTCTTCATTCATGCACACAACTAAACATTTATGACTATCCAACTAAAAAAAGGATTATGCCAATTAGAAATGCTCTCACCTCTTTTAGGCAAAGAGACGATTCTTTCATCACCACCAGTAGAAACCTTAAGAAATAAAACAAACATCAGTATTTCCATCATTTTCAAATGTTTGAAATGAATTATGAAACGATCGAAATGAACCAATTTCCTAGTTTGTATAATAACTTACAGTATACTTTCGTAAGCAAAAATAAACTATAACTATAACCCTCACATCATCTACAGTTTGAACTAGAAACTAATCAATATCAATACCACAATGCATAAGGCTACAGCCACACCGGTAATTTTTAAAGCTGGACATCAACCAGTTTTTATGCAGCTTGTACCCATGGCCACATGGGCATGATTGTACCAATGAATTTCACATGAAAGCAAACTTGATGTCACATTGTTAGTTCCCATTGGCTATGCCATTACAACAGTGATTCAGGATATAGGAGGAGCTTCAATACTTCACTTACTATGAACCACAGTCAATATAACAAACTCTGATTCAGAGAACTTCTTGATTCAACATTTTTTTTTTCCAAAATTTTGACACAAATAAAGGTCAAACCACTATTTAACTAATAAAAACTTTTTTTCAAACTGCCCTCAATTTTTTTCGTATTTGTCGTCACCCAAAAGCACAATCCAAAGATTTGACTTCTATGGATTTGACCTTAGCTCTTCTTGAGAGACAAACAAAACAGGGCAGAAATCTGTTCTTTTCTGAGTAAATGAAGCAATAAAGCCATTTAGAGTGAGCTTGATAAGGTATCACTGGCCGACTGGTGTACACTGATACCATAAAACATTGTGCTGTAAAGAAAACAATTACAACAGTAAAGAAAATTTACTTCAAGTTTGATCCTTGTACTGACAAGCAAAGAATGGCGGGGTTATCTGAAGAGAATGTTTTTTGGTTAGCGGAAAAATTACAATTTTGACAGAATTTGGTAGAGAGATGATGGACGTACCAAACAAACTTCTATCAAGCAATTTTCTCATGTATCCAGGGCTCAGCACGGATCATGGCCTCAAAACTAGTGAAAATAGTGACCAAAATATTTAAAAAAGTGACCAAATAGTGACCAAAATGTTTAAAAAGTGACCCAATAGTGACCAAAATAATTTTAGAAAGAGACCAAATGGACAATGAATTTTGATTATTACCAAATTGAATGAATTGAAATTGAATTTAGTTTTCACTAAACTTTGTATTTCAATGGAGCTCATCGAAATTGCTTTTTTTACATATAATAGTGTGAAATAAATCAAACTCGAATGCATTCTGCTAACCAGAAAAGTTTTGAATAACTTATCAAATTTATCAACAACTATGTGTGAGAGAGTAACATTACATCCTTTCTAAGTAACAGTAGTAATGCCTTTCTCTCCCCCCCCCCATAGGGGCCGTTCAAGTATTACGTCATCATAGATGGGGGGGAGGGGGGTTTCCGATTTGCTGACTTTTGATGACGGGGGGGAAGTTGAATAACGCTTACGTCGTCAACCACCCTTTATGAAAACATGAGTTAGGATTCGGGGGGGGGGGGGGGCGCAGAGCTTATGACGAAATTTTGCTGACAAGGGGGGGGGGGGTGGTCAAAAATGGCTAAAAATTTGCTTATATAATACTTGAATGGCCCATATTGCTATCCACAACCCATCTTAAAATCAATTTAAGCAGGAAAAACTTCAAAACGGGAAAAAATTTTCACACTCAAAGAAGGAAAAAAAAAATGAAATAACACAAAATTTGATGAGAGAATTTGTCCAATCTACATTCAAGTGGATTTTTCATTCATGTTATGCTATGAATGACAGTATACAAAATGTACTCAAACTTTTTTTAACTAGTATAAATTGATTTACATAATTAGGTTTGTATAATATCTTCCAACAAATTTTAAGAAATTTACTATAATGATTGATTTAAAAAAAAACTAAAATTACATTTTTAACAATATTATTTTAAATTATTAAATTAAAATATTACTTAAACTACTGAATTAAATAAATTATTTAAATTATTAAATTAACTAAATTATTTTAATTGTTAGGGGCCGTTCAAGTATTACGTCATCATCGATGGAGCGGGGGGGGGGGGGGTTTATGACTTGCTGACTTTTGATGACAAGTGGGGAGGGGGGTTTCAATAATGCTTACACCATCAACTACCCTTTATGAAAATATGAGTTAGGATTCAGAGGGGCAGAGCTGATGACGAAATTTTGCTGACAAGGGGGGGAGGGAGGGGGTCAAAAATGGCTAAAAATTTGCTTACGTAATACTTGAACGGCCCCTTATACGTTGAGGGAGGGCAATCCATCCTTCCCCCCCCCCCCAACGTCAATGGCAGAGCCTACTGATGTATATCAATTGTCATCTGCCGCACCTCTAAGACCTTCAAGTCTATCTGCACCTATGGCTGGACTGGGAAGGGTGCGTGGGTCTACTCTTTTACAGGCGGAGGAGGTTCCAAAATAATACTGCCCTTGGGTGAGGGAGAAAACAAATCAGTTTTGAAATTGTTTGGTTTTTGAGAGAAAAATTTGTAAATATATATTTTCCTTTTTTTTTACACACAACATACACCCCTGCAAAAACAACATTTACTACTTTACCCAGAAACAATATAATTTTGCCCCCCCCCCGTAATTTTTAACAGAAAAAGACTCCGCGGTCTTCCCCGGTAAATTTCCCATGAACCTTGTAAGCACCAACGTGGCGACTTTTTTCCGCGCCAACCAATCGCCGTTTTTGCGGCGGTCAATTCAAGATGGCTGACAAAGGGAACATAAAATTACAAAAAAATATATAATTTATAACATGAATCAACCAAATATGCGGCAATATGCGAAAATCGATAGAAATATATCGGGAAATACGGAAAATTAGGATAAAATCGAACACAAAAATCGAATCAACGACATACGAGGTTTATAAATGCGGTTGATAGAGTTTATGGATGCTGCTGTCAGGGCTACCTATTTTAGCGCGAATATAGTCGCCACGTTAGCTCGGACTCCTCCCGTAATTTTCAAAGAACAAAAACAGTGAATTCGCCCCCACCCGTGGCACTCGATTTACCATGGCCGTAATACGATATTTTTTCTGGAGGGGAAATGTAATTTTACTGCCCCTTGACTGTGAAATTCGATAATTTTGCAAAGGAATTTATTTCCTTTTCTTAAATATACCATTCCATCAAAAATTCCATTCGAGGCATTGCCCTCCCCCCCCCCCCAGTTTTGGATTTGATCACGGTATGTAGCAACCCGGGCCGCAAGTACGTACGAAAATTTACTATCGCCTGGGGCCGGTATCCATTTTTAATAACGGAAAAAAGAGTAAACTCGGCACCCGTGGAACCAGACCCCGCCCTCTCCTATTGCGGTCATAACAGCGACTCGACACAAAAACGTTGTAATAACTTCCGAGGTCTGAAAAGGGGATTTTTTTACACAACACCGAGAATGGAGCGCAATATGTCGATATTAAGTCAACAATCAGCATCGTGAAGATGCTCTAAATAAAGTTACGACCAGAAGCGGATAAAGGTCAGTTGACGGCCCGGGCTTAAAAAAAAATTAATATTGCGCCCCTTAAATTAGGAAAAAAGTATAAAGTAGGAGCCAAAGGCGCGGTCGGTGTGCCCACCATTAAATCCGCCTCTATGTACGGCTCGTATGCACGTTAACTGAGTTTTCATCAGCCTGATGACCAATTTTCATCTGATTTGGTTAAACTAAACGTTGAATCCGAAGGTTTTTAACAACTGGCTGTTGCGAAGATATATTTTGGAAAGAGAAAATTCAACCGGAAAGTGAAAGGACGTGGGTTCGATTCCCAGCAGGGGCAGCTGAAATTTTCTCTCTTTCCAAAATATATCTTCGCAACAGCCAGTTGTTAAAAACCTTCGTATGGTAGCAGAGAGTGACGTCCTCCTTCCATAAACGTTGAATTGCAGGATTCTGTGATCTTATCATAAATAGTTCTCCTTTCGATCATATCTGGGGCTACGGTTTCTTGCTGAGATTTAAATCCAGTTAGAAAAATAGTACGAATTTTATTTCTAGATAGATCGCGATTTTCAGTCGGATGATATTTTATTTTATTGTAAGTAAATTCAAAATACTTGCGAGCTTCTTTAACGTTGGCCAGCTACAAGAGTATTCTCCAAAGCGTACTAATAATACGCTTAATACGTATTAATAGTACGCATCTTTAATATGCGCGCTTTGGTATTCTCCCGCTGCGCGTAAGTTAGTTTCTGCACGGGCTCTCTTTATAAACTCGCTCAATGTAAATGAGCCTTTAAATCGTCATTTCAAATATTTAAAAAAATTAATGAAAGTAACGATAGAACAAACAACAAATGCAACTTGCTCGATGCTCCAAGAAAGGAATTCGGCCCTTAGGACTAAAACTTTTTAAAACAAATAAAATAAAGGATCAATTTTAAAATAAGATGAAAATGAAAGAACGAGTGGGGAAATAAGAAAGAATGGTAGTAGAGGAGGGGAAAAAATTCTTTGTTGTAAATACGCCTTTTACGCTATTTTTTTCCGACCGGCTTTTCCATAAAATGACGACTCTTAACCAAAGCGTATTAAAGACTTATTATTATTGATACGCTTAGACAAATACGCTAGACAAATTATTGATACGCTTTGCTCTTAACTATAAGGAGCTTTCTTTCCAAGCGCCTTGAAATCAAGTTATGCTGACGTCACACGGTATGCTTGCTCCCGGGAAGATAAAGACGCCTTCATATATATATAGGGGTTCCTTGTACGATCGTAGTTCAATGAAGGGAGGGAGAAAATTAACGACCTTGAACCGGTAAAGTTCCTCCTTGAAGAAAAGAAAAACACTGACAGCCGAAAAGCGCGCGAGACTGAGGTTTTTTTGCTAAAAAAAGTGGAAAAAGTGACCTGGGCCCGAAAATAGGTAATAAAAGTGACCAGCTTCTAAAAAAGTGACTTTTAGGGGAAAAAGTGACCCGTGCCGAGCCCTGTGTATCTGACTTTATTTTTTAAGTTTTTTTTAACTGTTGTCAGAAATAAGTTGTAAGTCAACCCCAACGAAAGTAGCTTTTGAAAATTGCAGTTTCATGTGTGTTTCTGCTCCTGATCAATTTGAACCGAATTTAACAAATAAAACTGTCAATTTCTTCTGATTCGTTAAATCGGGGTTTGACTGTATATATTTTTTAGCTTAGCTCATTTTTTCTTTGTTTACTTAACTGTGTATTTTAACAGTATTCATTGTCTTGTATACAATACACAGGGTGGTCAAAAAGCCCTGAATCTGTTTTCACAAAAATATTTTAAAAAAGAAGTTAAAGATAGACAAATGGCTTAAAGAATTTGAAAAGGAGGTTTCAAGGTTTTTTTGTTGAGCGGGATCCACTGTATTTGATACTATAAAGTAAAACCTTAATCATCCAGGGATCAAGTAATTGGGATAGAATGAATGTCGATAAATTGGAATTTTGAGGTGATAGAATATGCACTAATTCACCCCACAAAACTGCTCCCATTATAAATATATTATGCACTGAACACAAAAGTCTGCTTATAAGAATAAGAAAGAGTAAAAATAAAGAAAAACCACAAAACAATGAAGATAATACATACAACAACTGTATTCTCTGGTACTTCTATGAGCAAATCTTCAACAAAACAAACACCATAATTGTAAATGATGAATGGCTTTTCAAGGTACTGCTCATATGCAGCCGGTAACTCTGGCAATGACAGCTGCTTACTAGAATATGACTTGAGAATCGTCATCAACTCGTTCACAAACCGTTTCACTTGGGCGCAGTAAGTCAGTGTGACTAGGCGATTCTGTCCCTCTCCAAGAACCTTAAATGTACATTTGAAAATATTCACACAAGCTTTATGCCCAAAGCATTTCACTTTAAGACAGAAATATCTGTTGAAATGCACACAGAGATAAACAAGTGTGTTGTGTACACATACTATAGATTAGGTAGAAGCAATATATAGGTACTATCAACTTAAAACCGTTTCACATAACAAAGTCTTTCACTACACACATTAGCACTCATTAAAAGATAACAGTTGCAAAATAATATACGCAAGAAAAAAGGAGACAAATATTTGTATGTGGACATACCTGTATGATATGAGGCAAGGCTTCCAGAAGATCGATGAGTTTCGTAAACCCATAATCTGATACTCTACATTGTTTAGCAAAATGACGATAGTAAGCAGGGATGAATTTACGGAACAACACCATGGAACGAGGTTGATTCTTCAGAAGCTCAATTACCTCTCTACCAAAAGTGTTTAGTGGTCCAGCTAAAGCTGGACTGATACTCCTAACTAAAAAACAGAGAAAATTTAAATCCATTGAAACCATAACATATGAGATTGACTCAACATGAAAGAAAACAAGATTTCTCATTACATTAATTCATTACTCATATTCTTGAGTAATATATAATTTACAGTATGTTCTACACACAGACTATTAAGGAACTTTTACATTAGCATACTAGATTTCTTTGTGCAGTGGAGCGATAGATAAAAATGCTTGACTTTTTTTCTTTTCTCTACTTTTTGCACCAATGCATAAACCAACTGTAACTGTGTTGCTATAGTTATACAAGATCCTCAAGGTGTAACGCAAGTCTCTGATGTAAAGAGAAAAAATGGAGCCTCGGGAGAATGAGTGTTGCTTTTCCTCATAAATCATTGCAGCATGTCACCCTGTTTACATTATATGAGGTCTCAGAAAATCGTTCAAAGGCAATGCATATCATGAGTGTGTAGACGTACCCTAACTTTTTCGAAAAGGTTCAATGGACCAGAGGGTTTGTGTCTGGCATAGATTGCTAAGGAGCTTGTAGGATTTGTTTCAGAACAAAGCAAAAACTAAAAGGGAATCATAGAAAATCCATATACTTCATCACAAGCAATTATGTCACAGTTAAAAGGGTCTTTGGTTCACTCTGTGATGAGCTGAGAGGTCCTTGGGAGAGTAAAGGCTTATTAAAAAACACTATTTTTGACTTCAACAGCAGGGCTTAACAAATAAAAAAAAATCAGGCACCAGCCAAATTTCTTAGGAACCCAGAACTCATAATCTATTAGAGAAAAATGGTACAAAATAATGTTGTTTTTGGTTTTTCAAAGCCTTTAAACATGTCTACGAACATAGAGAAGGTGACATGCATTTTGAAATTTTTTTGTCGTCCCCAGGTTTCATAATCACACATAGAAAATTTTAGGTCAGTACCAATTTTTTAGTTGCCACGGCAACCTGGTGCCTGAGATTTGTCAAGTCCTGGTGAACAGTACATCAGGATAGTCAAAAAAGGACATACAAGGGACATCAGAAAAGATCACTAATTATTGCTCATGGTAACTGATTTTTAAAACTAGAAGAGTAAAAAACTTGAACTGATTAATTTCAGTTTTCATCCATATTTTTAATATTATTAATGTGTACTTTTGTTGACTAATAAACAAAATGTTCATGTAAGCTGCTTGAGCTGAATATATTTGCTCCAGACTGGCTTAAATTCTAATTAAGTATTAATAAGAGCTGCAAGTAACCTCAATAAAATTCCTTTTATATATCGTCCCCATTATGCCAGAAAAATGAAAACGCAAATTTTCACTTTTGGGTTTATCAGCTGGTTGTATCGCTTATTTTGATATCTAAATTTTGCCAGATATTAAAATAAGAGATTTCGAGATGGCCAAGATTAAAGAAACAATAATTAAAAAAAAAAATAAGCACTACAATTGGAACAAAAAAGAATAAGCACTACAATTGGAACAAAAAAAAAAACAAACCACATACTTTGGGTTGAATTTCGGTTTTCAGACCATTGAACTCTTTTTAAGCTAAGATTTGATTTCACTATTTCAACTCCTGCTATGCATGAAATCAAATGCTCCATTGGTACACCCTTTGGCTGGGGTCGGGGACATGTACTGCTATCACCAGTCGCTGAATTTGAAGGCTGGTTGGTTGCCACAGGAAGTGGGCCAATATCTGCTTGGTAACAGGCACAGAAACTGAAAAAAAAGAACAGTTGTTCATTAACCTTTTAAACAGCATAGCAGACATCACTAAACCTCCTTTGAAATGTCATATATTTTTTTAATAAAGCAGGCTTTCTTGCATTTTCCAGCAAGCTAAAAGGTTTAGGGAAAAAGTGTTTCATTGAGAAATCAACATTACAAAATATCTGGGCTTGTCAATGCTGAGCAGATCCTGAGAAAGGCAATGGCCTCTCCCACTATTGTCAATGCTAGAATCAGAGGCTCTTAAGGAGGTGGGATATCTCGTCAATGCCGCTTAAAGAGTTAAAATACAGAGAAAAAGAAAAATGAAGTAAATGGATAGAAAAGAACCCATTTACAAGAATATTTAACCGGTTGTTGGTCCTGCAGTCCTACATACACACAAAGGCAGATTTGTACTGTAAAATAGTATTGCAGGAAAATGTTCAACAACAAGAAATATCTTGAAATGTTTGATATCAAGTTGTTTGTATGGGGAAATAGAATGGAAAATGACCAAAACCATTTTGAAAATGGTGAGTCCTTCAAGTTAATGAGTCCTTAACTCAATAGATAAAGCATTTTCTTTCTGTAATTTTATGATTATGACCCTGTACCCTTTTTAATAAAAATATAAATTGATAAGTATAATTCAAACACAAGCGACTATTTAAATCAATATATATGGACGAATCTTCATGAGTATTCTTCAGGATATCTTCCCAATCACTGACGAACATTTCTTTTGGAATCACAAATTTTGGTGCTGATGGTAATCTTATAAATGGAACAATGTACGGAGATCAGCATCCATACAAATGATGAATTCATACATGATGAATTTGAATAATTTTTCTAATATACCTGATTAATGGCAACGAGCCTCTATGTGTATCTAGCAAAGTATGTACTGCCACAGTCAGGTTATGAAGGGAGATCACGACATCAGGCAATGGAGGCAAAGAGTCTTCTTCGGCCCAGCCTTGATACTGAGGGGGCTGAAAGTGAAGCACACAGTATGGCTTTTCTGGTGCGGGGAGTTCCTACAGGAAATATGATACAAACACATTATGTACATTGATATAAAAATAATAAGCTTTATGCTTAATAATTGTCTCACACAACAGGAAAAAAGTTACTGCACGCAGAATTTTTGCATAAAATAAAGCATGATTAGAAACTTACCTGAGAGCTCTCAGAGTCAGTAGGAGATGATGTATTACGGGCATCATAATTTAAGCACACTATACGGCCAGTGGAATCTTCCTGAATCTCTACCACATCACGGATTTTATACACATCAGACATGCTTATGGCCCTATGGTACCTGTAAAGTAATATAATGAGATTTAATTTAAATAATCTAAGATGTGCCATCTAATGTTGCCAAATTTCTGGTGACTCTCACAATGAAGATGTGTGAAATTTTAATTAATTTTTGAGAGGCTTCAAAAAACTTGAACCCAAAAAAATCTCAGATAACAGGTGGCATCTATCATTACTATTAAAATATAATTAACATGATAACAAACTCATACAGTATTATGTATAAGGAGTAAAAAAAAATTGTCCAGACTTTTTTGTCATTGGACGCGTGGTTGGAAATGAAATGTGAAAGTGGTAGAGGATGCTAGCAAGCACACGTTTTGCTAACTTAAAGTGTTGTGATGCATATAATGTAACTAAAGCAGATTTTTAATCAAGCTAACCTTTTTCTTTTCCTATTATTGATAGTATCGTTACAAAAATTCAAACAATAATTTTCTTTGGATTCATCACTTAGCTAAATAAAAAAATAAATAATGAATATAACACCACAATTTTCTCAAGAATTCGCTTAAAAAAACTATTAAGAAAAAAATTCTCACCTGCTTTCATACAATTCTCTGAACTTGAAAAAAGGTAGGCGCTTGATCGGGATATCTTTTAACAGGGAGACAACCTCACTTCTAAAGAATTAAACAAGAAGTCATTTAAGACTTTGTTGATTTTTTATATATATTTGTAATATATTTGTATTATAACATAGCTGTCAACTTTGGAAAATGAGAATTTGGGAGGTTTTCGCGCGGATCCAAATTCTATACAAAAAATAAATGTAAAAGGTATCTTTCAACATTTTAGGGATTTTCCATTAGTAAAAGGGAAATTTTAGGGATTTTTCCCATTGCAAAAACCGTGACATCATGCAAGTCATCGCTAAACATGGACTCAAAAATCAAATCTTACAAACCAAAAAATCTGCCAGGCCCGAAATGGGACATATGGATAAAACAGATACACACGCGTGCCAATTTTAGATTTCAAAAGGCCGGACTGATGTTTCTTGATTAGTGAATTTTGTGTTTTCTCCTAAAAATGAGATGTTTTTTTCGCAATTTGACGAAATGGAGACAATTTATGCAATGCATATGAAGCAGCAGTTTTTTTTTCTGGTAAATTCTTGAGGAATAATTTTTTCCTTAAATGTAGGGACTTTTTTTACAATATACGGGTTGAATTTGGGAGATAAAAGAATTTTATGGGAGTCCAGGAGATAGAGTAGAAATTCGGGAGACTTGGTACATGTATGTCTTATGTAACAATAATCTTTGTAGATTCTTCAGATGAGATTTGACTACATACCATCACATCGGGCGATTTATTATCTAGAGGGAGAAGCAAGCTGTGAAAGCTCAGTCAGTGACAAGAAATTTTTGAAGCTAATGATGCTAATTTAATAAATTTTTGATTGCTTTACCTAAAAGAAAATAAGAACATAGAACTGGCAAAAGTGACATGACATAGCCAAGTCTCATTTCTTGCTTGAAGAATCATTTTCTCTTACACCCTTCTTACTAAAAGAACATGACACGAAAACTTGAACTCTAGCTATATGCACGTAACAAATGACACAGTAAGCCCCTCTCTTCTTCAATCCAAATTTTTTTTTCACTTTTACGTTCCTGCATATATAAATACAGAGGGCTACCATACCAGACACATATGAGGTATATAAATTTTTTTTAATATGTAAGATGTATAATGACACCACCCCAAATCTTGACATAGTGGCTTGTACTATGGTAAAACCTGTTTTTAAAAAAAATTCTTGTCGAGAAAACTAAAATTACATTCAAAATTTAAAAAAAAAAACCAAAACAACAATGAAATAATTAAAATGAAGTATAAACTTCCTTACTTTAGAATGTGCAAAGGAGGCGATTTGTCATTGCTGGCATGAGATATCAGAATGCGTCTACGTCCGATTCTTCTTCTCTGAAGATTCGCTATAGCAAGTTGTGCATCTTGGAAGGACGGAACTCTTATCACCGCCTTCGGGTTACCTCCAGTCTGGTAGATAATTCGTATGTGCAAAACCTTTAAGGTTTGGGGATGAAAAAAATGAGCTGTAAAATCTATAGGAATTTTGAGAATTTTCTACTACAATCAATCATACTGTTGTTACAAGTTCCACAGAAAAATGAAGCTATTAGATGTTGCTTCAAAGAATTTGATGATCGACTGTTAAAATTGTTAATGAGACAATGCATGCCTGGGAAATTTATACACGATGAAGTGATCACACAACACAAGTGAGGATTAACATCGATTGAACATCTATATATAAGCAATGTTTTAATTTTTTTCCAGGGAACACATCCAGTGAAAAATTCACACAAAAATGAAAAACAATGACAGAAACATACGTGTCAATACCACTTATGCAAATCAGGGATATCACTTTCTATATATTATCTGATTACTAAATTGCATATTAACAGAATAACTTCGATGCGATTAAAATTAATAGTAACAATGTTGAATAACTTCTCCAACATTTGCTGATGATTTTTGTTGTTTCATGGTTATAATGGTTATTTCCAGCATATGAGGGCTAACTAGACTGATGAATACAATTTATTGCCAATTCCAAACAGCACTGTTCGATATTATTTTTTCAGCGATATTCGTAACATGAAAATTCAAGCATTTACCATCTTCACTTCAGTTCAAAGTATAGAAGATGGATGACACCATCAGCAAGACCACGAAACAAGTACAGCTCTGACAACATTAATATGTTAGGGGCCACACACACTCAGAACACACATTCCAGCAAGTACCGATTCATTAGAAATTCCGCATAGGAATGTGTACGAGGTGCATGAACAGTTAAGTAAGTAGTAGCGACATCTTGGATGGTCACATGCGTTTTGTGCTCACTTTATTGCCATGACGGAATACCAAAGTCAGGAAAGATACTAACTAGGAATAATCTGGTATCAAACTCGAGTACCTTGTTGATCTGGGCTAATACACACTTTCCAACAGTCACATAATAAACGTGCAATAATCATCAAGTTGTTTGAGGACCGACAAATGACTCACGTTTTTGCCTTTGGAGTGAAAAGGGTACTTTCATCAACTCAATTTCATTTATATGGCCACCTTATGTATTAAACTTGTAAAATATTCTATCTGACGCCAGGAAAAAATTATAAAAAGTTGATCATTTATCAAATTATAGCTTAGTAATTTCAGGGGCCTATCGTTTTTTGCTCTTTCAAATAATAGGTTTGGGGTGTATTTTTTCTACATTTACGTCCCTAAAATTACAGAGTGGTGTCTTTTTATATGACAGCCTATGAACATCTACCACCCAGTCTATGATGATACTCCACGTGGACTGGGGTATCGTACCCAGACTTCGTAGTTGAATTCTAACCAAATGAAAAATTATTCTACTTTTGTAATTAATATTAGCAATATGCTTGCGAGTTAAAATGAAAATTATACCTTCATACTTAGAAAAACCTTATCTCATTGAAGAAAACACAGAAAATTACATTCCTTAATATGTGACATGAATATTTTTTATGATGTGTTAGTAAAGATTACAATTTAAATAACTTTCATTGCACAAAAATGGGACAGTTGTATAAAGAAGTTGGAATGGCCAATAAAATATGGGACACACCTGAGTTTATATGTATTGTTTTTAAGGGAAATATGGTCATGCTACTCATGCTGTAAGTTTTTTCCCAATATTTATTTTTTTTAATTATTTGCTTTGAATGGATCCTAGTTTGAAAGACAATTTTCTAGTTCAAAAGGCTAACAACAATTTTTTATTGGCTAAACCAGTGGTTCTCAAACTTATACCACCACGGTTCCCTAGTTATAGTGTTCAATAGATGTTTTCACTTGTATAAGAATCACTTCAAAGCGTAAACAGGCACACAAATTAACATCTCCAGCTCATATCAACACCTCTGACAAAAGTTGGTGACACCCCTAGGAGCCACGATGCACACTTTGAGGAACACTGGCTAGGCTGATAAACAGATTTTGTAAAAAAATAAAAATCATTTGTATTACTCAGTGTACTGCTTGCATATTCACAGTTATAAAAGGGGGGAAAACTTTTACTTATCATATTTGAATAGATGATAGGTAATGAACTCACCATAACATGCTCCCTGAATAATGACTGAAGAATGTTTTTCATTTCATTGACCTCTATGACTGGGTCCAAATTCGTAATGACAAGTTCAACTGCAGAAGATTCATTATACAGCGCTGCTGACGAGTTCAACAGAGACGCAGCAAGCTGTTGATTCGGCCACTGGTAGCAATTAGAAGAGTTCAGGGTGTTAGCATCGCATGAGTGGTTACTTAACTCACTGTTCCGGAAACCAAAACCGAAGCTCTGGCCTGCTAGAAGATTACTGTTGCGAATAGGTTGGAATCGCATCCTCTGACCCAATGCTTCATTTTGGTTGTTTCGACTCAAAGATGCCTCCGGAATCCTGAAACCGTCAGATGACTTCCAAGGAATCTGCATGCCTCCTTGCTTCAGGAAAGGAGTCACTTTGCCCACACTCTTATTACAACTGCCATTTTCGACGCCACTAAAAAATGGTCGTATATGATTGTCTTGTGATGTTCTATCACCACCACTGGCAACATTAGAAGCAGCAGTCTTGATGGGAAAATTAACCAAGTTCAAAGATTCCAAGTTTTTCCCAAACAGCTGGATCGAAGGATTGTCCGATGATGATGACGATGATTTATTCGCTGTCGCCTTGTAGAAATTTGGAGATCTATTCATAGTTGGTGATTTCAATACGGTGGGTAGGTTGGAATCGTCGAGTATAGGTGGAGTCGGAAAAACAAACGTTTTTTTTTCTTTTCCCTTGTCCTTTCTAAAGGTTTCCTGTCTGGATGCTAGAGGCGAAGGATCCCGGCTGCTGAGGCTTGAACTCGAACAGGTCTCATTATTGTCTTTGAATAAACTCCTTCGGGCATAGCAATCATTCCAGCCAACACCACCTTTATTTAGTAAATTCACTGATATTCTTTGGCCACATATCATTTCTTTATCCATACGCTTTTGAGCTCTGTTGAATAAAATTAATTCCATAAGATACCACACACTTATATTATAGTTTTCATAAGCATGTGAAAAACATTCAAACAACCAATGACCAATCGAAATATTGTTCTAGATTACATGAAATATAAAGATTATGAGAAAAATTACATTATTATTCAATAAATATTATAATATAGTCACACATACTGCATTGGACTATCTGGGATTTAGCATTGCGTTGTTCTTAAGAGTCGATAAGGTGAGTATAGGCATGTGAATATAGCCTTTTTAAAACCAAAATCTCAAAAAGATTCTTTTCTTAAAAAATCTATCAATTAGACATGCTATATTTATAAGGCTGGTCATCTATATTTATAAGGTACATGGTCATCTAAATTTCGATACACCCAGTATTCTGACTAAGCCTACCTATGTCACCAATATAGACTTGACCACTCCAAAAAATTTAAAACTAATTTTTACCCCTATACTGACCCTTTGAAATACAGTTTCTTTCCTAATACCATAGTATAATGGAAAAAACACCCTCCCCCCCCCCCCCCCCCCACTATTGTTGACTCCCTCATGATCTCTGATTTCTTGTTCAAAGTCGCAAATTATCTATGTGTAAATCCACCGTGTCCTTTTGTTTTGGCCTTTGTGAAAGGCCAACAATATTGCATAAATAAATAAGCAATTAATAAATTTAATTCTGCAATCATTTCACATAAAAAATTCAAAGGTTTTATATAACATGCTAAATAGACCCGCTTGAAATGTTTAATATAAACAAATATTTTTCTTTTAGGCTTCACAAATCCCAGGTGCCAGATTATTATGACAAAAAAATTGGCATTGGCATCCAAAATTTTTTATGTTTGATTGCTAAATTAGAGTATGAGAAGAACGCCTATGGTACAGTATACTACTGATTTCACCAAACACAGTCTTTCATCAGTTCCATACCAATATTTCTTAACAGAAACTTGACCATCAAAATAGATGAAGTTCCCCCTCTAAGCTGTGCAGGCCCATATACAGGGTGTCTTGCAAGTCCTAATTCGGCTTTTATGTTATTAACTGTTCGTTGTGGAGGTGTGGTTCTAATTAAAAAAAAATTTTAAAAATGCATTCAGGAATCACTCATACCAGTTTTGAGAGTGAAAATAGTGTCATAAAATATAAAAAAATCTACATTTTTATACAGTCCCCACATCCTCTAACTTCCAAACAGAAAATAGTTGCTCTCTTTTTTATGGAGGGGATATCCTCCAAGATATGTAAATTCAAAAATCGAAGAAAAGTTGGTAAAGAACAGCATAAAGTAACTGACAATGCATTTCTCATTTATATGCGGTTCTTTCCCAGCTTTTCTCCAATTTTTGAATTGAACGATTTCAACAAATATTGCCCTTAAAAACATGGAACTTTTATTATCGGCTTAGGGAGAGATACGGCAAAAACTTTATGATTGGAAGTTAGATGACGAGGACTGAATAAAAATTTAAATTTTTCTATTTTATGACACGCTATATTTTCACTCTCAAAAAACTGTTACAAAATGATTTTTGAACACATGCTGAGCATTTTTTAAATTACAACCATACCTTTATGATGAATGGTTAATGAGATAAAGGACAAATTAGGACTTACAGGACACCCTGTATGAGCAGTCAAAATAAATGAACTCATCGTTTGCATGTAATGGCATCCCCCCCCCCCCCCCCCCACTCAGTCTGTGCAGATAAAGAAAACTTAGAATGAATGTTGATGGCATGTCATTCAAGTCTCCTTATGTAGAGAAATAATTTTTTGTTCAAAGAAATGTCCAACTATTAATTTCCATTTTAGACCATTTCTGGAAGGTTTTACCACATAAAATACTAAACTTTATGGTCTGAAAATACATTTTCTTCCCGGGGACTCTATATTACCTCTCTGCTTATTTTTCTAAGCTTCTTGCCAACAGATGAATCTTCTGTGAGATAACATTTTACAATGACATTACACACTGAGATTCAAGGTGACTCTCTCTCTAGCAAAAGTAAGTCATTTGAAAACACATTGATGATGTTTTTATATAAGCTGTTAGAATGACTAATTACAAATAAATCACAAATGAATATTTATTTCTAACAATAAAAAGATCCTAAATCAGAATGGAAAATTTTCAATAAACATTTGTTAATTTTAACCCTTTAAGCAGCATTGACGAGATAACTAGTCTTCATAAGAGCCTCTTATTTTAGCACTGACAAGCTCTGATAGTTTGTAAAGTTTATTTCTCAATGGAACTCTTTTCCCTATACCCCTTAGTTTGTACCAGCTGAAAATCGGAAAAAAGCCTACTTCATTAAAAAAGATATGGCATTTTGAGGGGGGGGGGGTGTGTTTAATTATTTCTAATTGCCTCTTATAAAGGTTAAGAGACAACTCTTTCTTATTCTAATATTTCACATAACAGAATGGTGTTTTTTCAATATATAGTCATATAGGATAAAAATTCAAACATTGCTATTGAAATACTAGCCTCATTCAAACCACCTGTTTTCAGAACTAGCTGCATATATGACCCATTTTCAATAACTAATTTTGATTATACAGCATTCCAAGTAGCTAAAATCTAGTATCGCTCAATTATCAACAATTTACACCTTAATTATATGTTTTCATGACATTATCCAAGTCAACAAATCTACAAGTCTCAAATACCAAAAAAAAAAAGTCTCTGGAAGAAACATTATCCTAAAGAAACTATTTAAAATTAAAGTATTTGATCACTGAAAAATAAAGTTAGAAACAGAAATGTTCACAAAAAAAGTATGCACCAGTAAATTCTCACATGAATGTGCTCTTCAATTACAGCATATAAGAGAAGATTCTAATCAGTTCCAAATCTCCTCTTATAAACTGTTCCTCTAAATGTCATACTTTGATTCTATGGTTTTTCCCACAGGTGATACTCAATATTGAAACTCCTTTGTTTCAGCTAATCATATTTTTTTTCTCTTCATCATCATTTTTTTACTTATCTCCCTGTGTGTTTCATTATGATTCCCCATCAAACATTTCACAAATTCCTCACCAATGAATTGTATCTAGGATTGTAAATGACACGTTGTTGATTTTCAGATTTAAAAAAAAAGGGGGGGGAAGAAAGAACTTACAAAAAGAAAAAGCATATTGAATCAAATAAAATACAGTAGAACCTCGCTAATCCAGACTCCTCAGACCAAGGTGATTACGGGTTATGGATCAAGATTTATTTCTTAAGTTTTCACATTTAATATTTTTATATTTTTGCATATAATGCCTCTGGGCATTTTTATTGACATTTTCCTTTAAAAAAATTAAAACACAATAGGCTTATACATCTTTAAAATAAAAAATGCAGAGCCCCACTGAAAAAGTTAGAAAAAGTGCGACAGAGGCTTGGGTGCTCTTCACCCCCCCCCCCCACCACCACCACAGACAAAATAATCACTGTACATAAAAAAAATTTAAAAATTTATTATTTTCATTTTTTAAAACATTTTAAAAATGATTTTTTTTTTCATAGCATCATTTCAACATCCCATCGAGCCAAAGCAAAATTACTTGGAAAAAAAGCAATTTTGGGTCCAAAACAGCATACTAGCAATGACAGATAATTCTTTCCTATAGTGAAACTTCTCTTAAGTGAGCACCAGCGAGACAAAAAAAAAATCCATCCATAAAAGACAGGTGATCACATCTGAGGGGTGGCTGTTAAGAGGAGTTTTACATTATTATTATTTTTTAAGGAGTCTTTCAAAGTTCAGTCTGTCGACTCTCTTCTTTGATGCATAGCAAATTATGAAGACAAGTTTAAGAATGAGGCTCCTTTGAGATCACTTTCAAAAGCACAGTGCAAAATCTATAAATTACAAAGTCTGATGTAAATAAGCCAAGGTGGACCAGATGGTTTTACTGCGCTGTCCATCCTTTTTTTAAAGGAATTTGTTTGCATTTTACCATTTAATATGCCAGTGTAATTGTTTTCGACAAATGAAGTATTTTTATTTCTAGCTCTTTTCAGAGTTTTGTGAACATTGTTTATGTCTCTGCATGCCCTAAAAATACGGAAGACAATAGAATGCTATTGGGTAGCATCAGAATCACATAAAACCTAGAATAGGGCTATGTATCCAACTGCTTTGTTATGCAAATTGTTGTTTCACCTATACACAAAATATACACTATAATTTTAAATGATGAATGTTAGTTACTGTACAATGAAGTAATAAATACGAAATTATTTTTTCTATCTGGATAGAAGTTTTTGGTGACTTTTTAAATCCTCAAATTAAGCAAAAGGAAACTTAATAAACTAAATGGTCCATATGCACCCCTGAATAACCTGAAAAATGATACAATTTCTGCTTTGGTGGAATCATTAATTGCAATCGGTTACATTTGTATTATTTGGCAATATATTAACGATTCCCTCTTCATTTAAAAAAAAGTTACATGAACTTTATTGACAATATTTGATGAAAAAATAGGATATTTTCTCAAAAAAGTCGGAAAAATAAGACAAGTGGGAGCCCTGCAGATAATTTAATTTTAAACCAGAAATTTATATACTGTTAAGCTATCTGCAGAAAAAAAAATCCCTTTATTTATTCTTCTAACATTTTTTGTAGGCATTGCCCAAATCCAAAAAAAAAAATTTGTTACTGAAGATTGTAAACTGAAGTGCACAACTTCCAGCCTGCCAAGGGGTTCCATCCTGCAAAAAGTGTTCTGCATTTTTTCAGCTGATCACATTTCCTTCATAAAAATACAGGAAATTAGGATTCATATGAGAATTTGCCAATTATAGCCAAAAAAAAAAAAAAAAATTGTAAAAGGCAAGTAAAATTGTCAATTACAGCAAAAAATACGATTAAATTCAAGTAAGTTTGACAATTATAAAGAAAATTGTCTAAGGCAAGCAAAACTCAATTACAGCCAAAAAATATCAAAGGCATGCGAAGTTGCCAATTTTAGTCAAAAGAATTGGCAAAGGCTAACTAATTCATCCAAACAAAGTATATGTGTGATAAATATGCGAGATGAATATATTTATATGACTATAATTAATTATGATGGGGTCATAATTATTATAATTTAATTTATAAGTCATGAAAATAATGCAAAGCCTTGTTAAAAATAATGGAAAAAATAAGATATTTTATAAAAAAAACGGTTGGTACGGGAAAAGTTACAAGAATGTCCTGTAAAATACGGGCAATATGGTCACAATATATATTTATATATATAAAAGTTTTGGGCCTGACAGTGGTAGAAATACAGCACTTCTCGCTAACGAAAAGGATTGCACATCCACCCACCCCCGTTGTAAACACAGTAAACACAATAGATTTACTGAATCCCTATTCGCCACACAGCATTTGTACTGGTGTTCCACGTTCTAGATCTTTTAAAAGTTAAATTTTACTACACATACTTAACAAGTTATGCTTTAATTTGCAGCTTGTACCTGCCACATTATTATTTGACGTTTTTGGCATGTTTGGAAACTAACTTTGGCAGTCAAAAAAATAATAGAGCGTTGACCAAGTTCTAAGATTAACTGTACAGCGCTGAGAAATGAAATGAAGAAAGAAAAGTTTTTTTTGACCAAAGTTGTGACATTTCTGACTAATCAAATTCATTGATACATGCAAGTGCCACAATCATTTCGACTTTCCCAGAAACTGCAAAGACCACAGTGGGACATCAACAATAAGTGATACAAAAAAAGAAAGAAAAAGGAAAAAGGGAGTTTGGGTAAAGAAAAACATTAAAGTCCCTGGTTGAGAAACAGAGAGAAAAAATTCTCGGTAGAAGTGCCAGCTTCAAGAGGTTCTATTTTAGTTTATATCAGGGCTGGACAAATCACAAAAAAAATCTAGGTGCCAGAAAACTTTTTAGGCACCAAAAAAATTTTTACCCAAAGAAAAAGTGCAAAGTAATGCTTCTTTTGACTTTTTTTCATGGCATAGTAACCCTCTTTCTTGTTGGCAGATACGCTACTATAAATTTCAAACATTTTGCGCTGCTCTCAGCTTGCAATTTAGTAACTACACAAAGAAAATTTTAGGTGCCAATACCAATTTTCCAGTCACCATGACGACCTGGGATTTGTCCAGCCCTGGTTCATATGCATATCAAAATTATGTGTTCAACTATAATATGCTCACCTTTCTGCAGATTCTGGATTGTTGAAGCTTACAACAGCATTAGATCCAGATAGGGATTTGAGTTTCCCACCACAGTTGTCTGATATCCGTCTCAAGCGTTTTTTCAACATGGCAGGACTACAGTTCTCCGGCAAGTCAGTGACAATCACATTACACGGTCTGTTATTTGGAGTCTGGGAGGAAATGAATACAAAAATGAACATGATGCTCAATCAACAGTTAGTTCAAAGACACTTCCTGAGAAGCTGATAACTGTGGTCTGTGACTCATTAAAATTATACGAGATTATTTTTGTAGTCTTATATGATAGGAGAACTTACAAAAATAACCTTTTGACACCTAAGGTGCCAATATATTAACTCCCCCCTTCCGCTCCATACGAATGTGACAGCGAAAGGGTTAAGATATACACAAAGTAGGAAAAAAATGGATTTTATTTTTAATTTAAAAATCTTAAATTATTTTAAATAACATTTACAAATTCCAATACCAGATGCATATAAGAACATAGAAGCATTGTCAGAAAAATTTAAAATGCTCTGTTTTCAGTATTTTGTGTGATAGCTTCATATGGTTGTCCATCCACAGCCATTAAAATAGATAAATCTGGCATGTGGTGATTACAAATGCAAAAAAAAAAGGCTAAATATTGTCAAATAAAATTCCTTCAAAATTCACAAGCAATTCATGAATATTCTTCTTCAAAAATTGTTAAACGAGCAGCAATGCTGAAATGTGGTTTTACCAGAATTAAAGACGATTCCTGTGGAGGATATTCAAAAAGTGCACCACCACCAAAACTCATCGATCAAGGACACAAAATGGTACTGGATGGATGATGTGTGAATGGAAATCTAATAAGTTGATGAGGATATAAGTATTTCAAAAGGATGTGCATGTAATATTTTGATTTCAGGATTGCACATGGAGAAAGCTGTTTGCAGAAAATGAATCAATCGCCCTCAGAAGATGAAAGGTGCATCTCAATAAAAATCTCTAGAGGGCCATGCTGAAATCAGTTGGTCTGAAACGTTTCGGTGGGATATCACTTTAAGACTGCAACTAGTCAGACCTTGGTATAACCTCTGGGAACTGAATAAAAGTGACTTAATAAAAGTTAGGTCTGATTTCATAAGTAAACACACAGTTTGGGAAGGTAAATTTATGAAAATGCACATTCAAAATTCATTTTACGTATAGAAAAAGGAGGTAGGACCAAGATATAGTTTTCACTTATTATAATAATGGGAGATGAGAGACCTGTTTTTGTGATACAATCTCAATATTGGATTAACAGCCAGTCTTTCATCATTTACCACTTGAAAATTTGTTTTGATTCGTTATCTTTGCAACTATCTTTATTAAGGAGGCCTCAGAGAAAGTAGTGAGAACATTTTTGTCTAATGTCACATATTCTATTGCATCTGGGATGCTTCACTCCAAACTTTCTAAAAGTTTGAGTCGTATCTTGATTTTGAATCTTCGTATCCATTTGTTACTCTCAACAAAATTGTGTAAGTGACTTTGTAAGCAGTTTTGGAATTCAAGCATGATGCTAAACACAGGAAAGTTTAACAAAGCACTCCTATTCTGTCGGCTGAGACTTTTAAAAACTATTATAAGTGGGGTGGCATATTAAAAACCACCAACATTTAGACAGAGTTTTTACTGTACCAATCAGCATAAAGCAGCCCACTTACGAGAGATACTTCTTAGAAATGCTGCTGAACTGGTGGAAGGTTTTATATAGAGTGCTTGAGAGAAAAAGTATACCCAGAATGTGAAAAAAAAGGAAAAAAATGGGACTGTGTATAAAAATTTCAAATACTTGGGTAAATTCATACATTTTGATATTTCAGTGTGACTTAGTCCTATTGGTTCGGCTTTTTATATTTCTATTGTTTCCCCAACCAACACTTTCAGACATCTGGCTTAAATTATAAATGAGAAAACCGCCTAAATCTAGGAAAAATTTTCATATCATTCAGGAGCAGCTGTATAATCATGTGGTTATAGTGACAAACTCGCATGAAAATCTGGATTTGAACCCCCATCAGTGGCACAGTGGTGGTCAATTGAAGTTGGTTTTCTGAAGTTACCAACCTTGAGGAGCGGATGTGAGAATGCTGACTTCCCCATCAAAAAGTCTCACCACAGAGAGCAACAGACCCACAACGGTACAAATATCCAATCATTAGCCCACACTTCACTCACAGTTTGAAAGATAGATTGCAGCACTGAAAATTCCCACTCTACACTGGATACAAACTCAGACTGTTTGGTATATCATTTCTGGCACAACTTATTCTGTAGGAAATTGGCCATGGCAACAGACCGCAGCTGTGCTCAGCTTGAAAGAAATAAAGATCATTCAAGAACAGAAACAATTACCTTAACTGGACTTCTGAATGGCAAGTCCTCCGTTAGTTCAAAAAAGTCATAATGTTCATTCGCACATGCTAGCAGTGCTTCTGTTGCATTACTCCTATGCAATATTATTATTTTGACTTGATGGCGATGACGAAAATCTGACAAATCTGGTGCAAAATTTATGTCATCTGGAAGGGAAAAAATAAACCAAACATAAAATTCCATGATTGAAATAAAAAATAACTCGAGCACATAATTTTCTAAGTATTCATTTGCAAACCTAACTACAGGGATTATGTTGCTTAATATCAGGTTTTGAAGCGAAAACTACATCATGCAAGACTTAAAAAAAAATTGATTTATGATTAGTAACACTCTAGAAATATCCATCAGAGCAACTGATCAATATCTGGCAAAATATCTGAAATAAGAAGCCAAAAAAGTCTAGCATTTGATTACCTCCATTACCCATAAGGGCCCCACCCCCCTTCAAGCCTTTTGTGCCCCCTAAACAGGTCAATCCTGCGCGCCTCTGATTGGACTGCCCTTCGAGAATATAAAAAGGTGGGGGTCTGATCGCCACCTTCTGACACTGCTGTGGTTAATTTTGGTATGTATGCAAAGGTATTATTTTTCACATGATTATAGACTGAGCACACTATATTTTTAGCTTGTGTTTCCAATTTATTAATCACTGGTTTAAGTTAAGCATTAATTAAAGGCCTGATATAGATTTCCGTTGCTTTTTTGGTAGTACAGAGCATTGAGCTCTTGTCATCTTCATCATGATTTCTCTAAATTCCAGAGATGTTAATCAATCAATGGCAAGAGGGTTGCTTAAAGGCAACCATTTGAGTAATTTGAAGTGATTTTTTTTCTATTTAGTCATCAATGAGATTAATGAAAGTATTGCAGATGTGTCTGGTCTTGGCTAGTCCAATTTTTTTTCAGAGTGCATTTTTTTCTATGATCAAGTATTTCACAGGAATAGTAAATAAAATGTTGCATTGAATGTTTGGTTCTTTTTTAATATCTCACCTATGCAAAAACCAGTTGCGGTGGCAGCTTTCCATCACACAAGAAAATTGTTTTCCCGAGTAGTAGTTTCTTTGCTTGTTCCATAAATTATGGCAGCTAGCTTGTTTTCTTGTCCACATCATACAGGAGCATAGATGATACGAAGGTGGGAGGAGAGGGCGGTGATCCGCCATTCAAGCAAAATTGTATCATTAGCATAGGCGACAGGGCAAAAGTAGTCAATTCCCCTCCTCCGATCATCATGCACACCCTCTGTGAACCACATCTCCTGGTTCAAAGAGCATGCATCCACTTATGTATGGGAGTCCAGCAAATCACTCAAAAACAACACATGCTGAGTGGACACAAAACAGTTTAGCCGACCCCCCCCCCCCCCCCCCCCCGAATAAGTGAGACAGGATTAGGAGTCTGTAGAGGTCTGAGAGTTCTACTAGAAAAGGAGCTTTATAGAGGACCTATTAATAAGGTGGAATGTTAATGCAGGTGCACACAAACTAGGGAAAGAGTTTTCTCGTTTTTGGCAGTAAAGATGTCATTGAGAATATTTCATATTTTTATAAAGGGTCGTTGGTGACACATAAGCATCAGTCAAACCTCACCCCCCATCATCAAAAGTCAGCAAATCCAAAACTCCCTCCCCCTGTCGATGCTGATGTAATACTTTAATGGCACCTAAAATCTGTGTAAGAATAAAAAATGAGATAATGGTGTACTATATTAAAGTTTAGATAGCATACAAAATGTTTAGCAGGTCAAAAACATGAATCCACATCTGTGCCTATTCTGAATGAAATGAAACAAATAAGTACTTGCATACATGTGTACAATAGTTTAAAAAAAATACGCAGAAAAAAAACCCACAAAAACCTTCTTTCTGATAGCATTACAAGATACTCACCTGATATTAAAAGTATTGTAGATGGACTGCCATGGGTATCAACAAAACGTCTCATACACTGCCGAAGCTTCTCGTCCGCAGCATTTTTACAGGTGGCATCAATATGGACGACTGTCACCTAAAAAAAGAGCAAATATACTAGTTTACATGCCATCTCCAAAACAGTATAAAATTTATAAAAATTGAGAGAAGCATCTCAAAATACATTTTTTGACAGTTAATTTGAAAGGTCAGAGGAAGAAAATATCAATGCACACACAGCATCTACAGATGCACATTTATAAGCTGCACTTGCTAAAAGTTGCAATTCAATTCACTTTATTTAAAAGTGCAAATGTAAAATAAATAGCTGTATAGTGAATGATCAAGATTACACATGGTATAAATATATATGTATACAAGTTCTCACATTCATTACAATAAGTAACCAAAAAAATATATATAATTTGGATTGCTGAGTTTGCCAAAACACGAATGAAATTTGAATTTTACTTATAAGACAAAGATTTTTAATGCACCAAACAGCTGATGTAGGCCGATATCGCATTTGATCTGAAATTTCAAACTTTACTTATGGTATGTACCAGGGCTGGACAAATGCCAATGGCCATACCATGCTGAAAACACCGGTTCTCGTCTGATCACCGAAGTTAAGCAGCATCGGGCGCAGTTAGTACTTAGGAGGGTGACCACCTGGGAACACCACGTGCTGTTGGCATCACTTTGGGTGCCCGAGTGGCATGGTGGTAAGATGCTCATCTACCATCGTGAAAGTGGTTGTCAGGTTCCCGGGTTCGAACCCAAGGGAGGATATAGATAAGATATTTTCCCAAACGAACTCGAGGCGACCACCGATAGACAGCACCTTCACTTCCAACCCATCTCACTAATGGCAGTAAATTGCAATATAGCGATATGGCCAGAGTTGGTGTTTGGTGAAGTAGGGGTGGACAAATCCCAGACACATAGGTCCTCATGACAACTAGAAAATCGGTATTAGTACCTACAATTTTATATGCATCAATTGCTAAACTGAAGTACAGTAAAACCTGTCTTCAACGGAATCTCACATGGGGCCAAGATTTTTTTTGAAGACAGGTTTCCACTGAATAAAGGTTCAATGAACACAATATGTGTAAAATAGCATAACAATTTTCTTTGTACTTACTTGTCTTAAATGAAGGTCAAACTAAAGTAATGTATGTTTTAAGCTCTATAAATTATTTATCACTTAACATACATTATACATTAGAAGTGGTCAGTATGTAATACACAGCATATAATGCGATGATGAAATAGATACATATGTACAGAGTGTACAGAAAAGGGGCACTTCCAATTTTGAAATTGAATGTCTTTAAAACCAACAAATGATAACAAATTCTTTGCATGTTTGTTGGACAATCTGTACTGTAAAATTTTAACTATCAGGTCTGACAAAATTATGCAATTATTGATTTCAACAATAGATGGCAGTACATTTAAAGGACTTTCATTGGTTCTCAGATGCAGGTTCACGTATTCGGTAAAAGCACAACCACTCACGGATCTCTAATACAATACAAATACAACACCACAACAGGCAAATTGCCCAACGAGGTGGCTGACTTAAGAACATCATGGATCCCGAGCCCTTTTTTACCCTACCTACGAGCCCTACCTACTACTGCTACACCACACATGCACCCCGCCCACAACCCCCCGCGGAACCCCCAACGAATCGGTACATGCGGGAATGTGCGTGTACGTGTAGTGAAACCTGACGTGGAGTTTTTTTGTTTCTCTGTAATGCTTGTTATGTGTAGTGCTGCCATCTGTCACCAGTTTTTCAAACTATGAGTGAAGTGTTATGATTGAATGATTTTCCGTTGTAGGACTGTTGCTCTCTGTGGCGAGACTTTTTAACGGGGAGATCGGCTCGCATTTGCGCCTTGAAGTTGGGAACCACAGAAAACCAACTTCAGCCGACCACCACTGTGGGGTTCGAACCTGGATCCTCGCATCGCGAGTCCGTCACTATAACCACTCGACCACCACAGCAAATATCTATTTTTCTCAATAACACACACACAAGATGTCAAATCTTCAAGAAATCCGACAATGCAGAGCTGACTTAACTAATTTGATTTGGACAAGACGGTACCATCTATAGATGAAATGCTCAACAAGGATCATTTAAGATTGTGATGAAAATTTTTAGCTGTGCCTGAGGAACACAAAACGAACTTTTTTATTAAAAGTTTTTAAGGTATTCAATTCCAAAGTTAGAATGTATTTTTTTAGAAACTCTAGAACATGATTATTTTCTGTAACCCAATATAATTTCTTTGTCAACTATAAAAAAATTTCCATTAAGAGGCTGTTCAAGTATTACGTCATCATCAATTGGGGGAGGGGGGGGTTCCGATTTGCTGACTTTTTTTTATCACAAGGGGGGAGGGGGTGTTTGGATAATGCTTACATCAGCAACTACCATTTATGAAAATATGAGTTAGGATTCAGAGGGGCAGAGCTGATGATGAAATTTTGCTGACAGGGGAGGGGTCAAAAATGGCAAAAAATTTGCTTACGTAATACTTGAACGGCCCCCAAAAGTATATATAATTTTATTTCCCATTTCCGCATTAGACAGGTTTTGTTTAATCCAGATTTTTAAATATGAATTTTGACAATTAAATCACAGGGCCAAAATTTTTTTCTATTGAAGACAGGTTTCTGTTTAATACAGGTTCCGTTAAAGACCAGTTTTACTGTATAAATATGACACAACACATGTCTCTTCCAACATCGGAAAGGGGGTTATAAAGTCCCGGGAATACAGTCTAATCCCGTTATAACGAACTCCAAGAGACCAGAGAAATCACTTCGTTATAACCAAATTTCATTATAAAGGAATTTCAAGTTGTTTGCGTTGTTCCTGTGTATACTTATTTGAGGGATTAGAAGAGTGTTCGTTAAAACAAGATTTTTGCTATAACAGTATTCATTAAAACGGGATTTGACTGTAGTTAAAAAAAACATAATTTGGGACCGTTCTTCTCGATGAAAAACATGCTTGTGGCTCCTAGGAAATTGTTATTGCCTACATATATATATTTTTTTCAATTTTTCAGCCCTGACCAGATTATAAACTGTTCATGGTATAAAGGCCAATCCCCACACAACAGACACGACCCATCTCCATTCAGAGAGTTCCTGCTCATCTACCCCTGTAACACATTAAGATGGTATGAATGATTAGGCTAGTACAGGGAAAATTTTGTTTTGACTGAGAAAAGATGAACTGATCTCACAAAACAGAAATGGTTTGTAATAGCTGTGTGTGACACACAAATCAACCTCAAGTCCATGCCTCCTTCCCAGACTTGAGGACCACAAAAACAACAAATAATTTAAAACTTTTGTATGAGCCAACCCAAAAAATAAGTTTTGAAGAAAAAAATTTCTATTTCTAAGATATTTACCATACATACTACTTTACTGCACACCAACTCCAGTTATATATTGCCATATTGCAATTTCCAACTGAGTTGGGTGGGAAATGAAGGCACTATCTATCGGTTGTGGCCACAGGCTCAATACATAAATAACTTGATTCTGATGTTCTTTGACTGGATTTGAACTCATGGATCTCGATGGTAACCTTCATAGTGGAAGACGAGCATTGTACCACTGTGCCACTGGTGTATAAGTCTATCCCCCCTCCCCTTGAGGACCAACAAAACCACAATATGGAGAGAGAGATCACGGTGTTCCTCTGCAAAAACTGACCTGTATTTATATAAATTGACTCTCCCGATTTCGGAACAAATTTTGGAAAAAAAACTCGAATTATATACAAGTACATACAGTAGTAAATTAAAACGAAAAATAACCAAAACCTTTCAAGACTTACTTACCTGAGCATCATTCAATTCATGGATGATTGCTTTATTCTCTTTATTTATGTCACACACACACATGAATTCGGCCTCTCTGTGGTTCTGGAAAAATCTGTTCCGTATCGAGCTCACCACAGATCCAGCAGATTTACCTCTGGGAACCTGCACATTCTCAATGTCCCAGAAAACGCCAATTGGAGGCAAAGGTAACGTGATTCCATTCTGAAAATTTGCTGAAATGCTAGCCCCTCTTGATTTCTCTGCAAATACCGAAGAATGTCATAAATAAACTTTTTATGAAGCAAACTGCTTCCATTATACAGGGTGAATGAGACCTATACTGCCGAATGAAAGGGGGATGATAGATGAGCCCAAGTGGAACATAAAACAACCAACCCTGTCCTATCTTGAAACTTTGGGGGGGGGGGGAGGCCACGATGATGATGTTGTAAATTTATATATATGCATATACATTAGATCAGCTAGCTCTGCCTTTGACTTGGCTTGGGGAGGGGGAGCAATACCCCCAGCATAGGTAGAGATGCTTCGTTTATCTGCCCATGAGTCAGACGGGGTTGACCTGAGAAAATAATTTAAATGAGAATTATATCACATAAACTTTAATCCTGTTTTACGGTCAAGTGTGATTACTACCCTGACCTCAGAAACTTGCCACTCGCAACTAAAAAAAGAGAATTTATTCTGTCGCTAGGGAACACTGTCATTTTGGTGTCCCAGTTGCTATAATTTTTAACAAAAAAAAGAGTAAATTCAGCACCCTTTCTGTCCAATGCCCAGGGCACCAGATTCCCTGAACTGCCTTAGTTGTGACCATGGGTGTGACCTCATCTTCTCAAGACCACCATGTGTGTGCACACTGTTACCAATAAAAACACAATCTATCTCTGCTAAACATCGTATACACAGAATCCAATCCAAACGCACAAGGAGGCATGCTCAAAATAAATACAATACACAACAGATCCGCAATTAGATACCTGGTCAACTTGTTGCCCAGAATATATTACATTCGGACAGATTCTTGCAATATTGATTCAGTGGCCAAAGAGTGAATTAAGATCCCAACCGGTCCAGCACATCTGCCTGGAGCATTACAGGACATTCTACTTGAAAGCGGGATGTATGGTATCTGGTGAATTATATTATATTCTATCAAAAGAAATTTATTGTTATTATTTTGCAAAGCAAGCACACTTTGAGCAACACCAATAATTTTTAACTTCCGGTATCTCTGAGTTATAGTGAATAATCGATTATAGGAAAAAAATATGTGACAAGTCTGAAAAACCCAAATTTGTGAAGTTTTTGGGAGACCTCCACGCAAACTAAGCACATATTTGGAAAAAGCAGAAAAAATTCTATGAGGAGACACTATTTCCCATCAAAATATCAAAATATCTGGATATATTGGTGAGCTACGAATGCTGAAAAACTGGAGAGATTCAAAATCTGCTTAAATTTTGAACAGCCAATTTCGCAAGCACTCTCTAAGCTACGATTGGGAAAATTTACTAAACAATAGTCCACTGTACCAGCTTTCAATAGAGCCTACAGTAAGCCATATTGGTTTTTGGTTCGGGATAAATTTAACCTTTTGTTCGCAATACATCAATAGAATCAATGTTTTTTGAAAATTTAGCATTGGCAGTTACAGATTTTGTCGACAATTCAATTTCGCAGAAAAATCCTGTAAGGTGACACCACCTCTATGAAGATATTTATATTTAATGGCGAGCTAGAAGTGCTGAGATTGTTGATGTGAAAAATTGAAGTGTCGCCAAAATGTAGTAAAATGTGTACTTCGACAAATGCTGATTTCAGTGGTGTATTGCAACAACACACAGGCTAAATTTCTCCTGAACCAAAACAATGATACCATATAGTGTAGGCTCTTTTAGTCTAGACTTGGAAGTCTGGGGAGGGGGGTCACGGTCATTATTGCTGGGGGGCACAATGATGATGTCTATATATATATACATTAGATCAGTCGACTCCACCTTTGACGCTGGGAGGGGGGCCCCGTATCTACGTCCATGCCCAATCTTTCAGCATTTGTGGCTTGCCAATAAATCCAGATATTTTGATGGAAGTAGTGTCACCTTTTTTTTTCCACGATTTTTCTGCTCTTTTGAAATAGGTACTTAGTTTGCACGTAGGTCTCTAAGAAACTTCACAAATTTTTCAAGCTAAACATGTTTTTTCATACTTGACACATTTTTCTTACACAATCCATTATCCACCATAACTTGAAAACAGTTCGAGATAGGACAGGGCTGGTAGGGTGCTTTATGTTCCACTTGAGCTCATCTATCATCCCCTTTCATTTGGCAGAATAGGCCGCATTCGCCCCGTATATTTAAGCACTGTTGAATGCTGAGTTAATTCCTAATGGTGTATACATATAAATGTTACTGCCAAGGCCAGTAGTCCTATGGAGCGTGAAATTGGTCAGTTCGCAAAAACAAATTGGCCAATTTCATTGTAAATTGATTTGTTTTGGGCTTTGGCCAGCCAGTTCGCGAAGTGGCTGGAGATCCCTGGCAAAAGTCTGATAACAAGAGATGTGATTCTGAGTTATCGCCAAGTTTATATATTTTTTCATGATAATCATGCCCACATTAGCTATGGAAACCGATCATATCGTGGCCAAAACAATATATATATATTTTTCAAAATTTGACAGGAAAAACTATTCATGTTTACACTTTGTAAATATATTATATTAAATATGTTTACAGTTTGTGCATACACTTAAATCATACATCACCAGGCCCATCATTTGGGGTCGGGGGGTGCTCCCACCTGGCTTTTGAAAATACACTAAAAATGATATATATATATATATAATTATAAATACATTGAGTACATGTTCTTTGCCCCCTCCCCCCTGGAAAAAGTTGAAATGACGGCCCCGTACATCACTCATATTTCTTTAAAAGTTATGTAATTCAGCCATCTTAGTTTCATTTCCTTATTTTCAAACATTAATATTGTGGGCTACAAACCTCAGTATTCCCGTCTTATTGATGGGAAGAGAGACGGGGACAGAGAATATTCTCTCAAAGGACTTTTATTATAAATTACAAGAGAATATTCCAGGACGAAAATAAAATTTGCTTAAGTTGTTTATAGAGATTATTTATTATAATACGTTATTACATATATTCTTGAGAATACTCTCTGGAAGGACTTCTATAACTAAAGAATATTCTCATCGAGGAGAACATCCTGAAGGACTATTATTAATAACTTGAGAATAATTCTTATTATTTTCGATAATATTTCCCAGTAATTTATAGAAATAATCCTTCCAGAGAATATTCTCAAGGATATTATAAATAACAGGAAAATACTCTCATCAAGAATTTATAATATATTCTCGTTATTTATAATAGAAATTCCACCAGAGGATAGGCCTATTTTCCTATAGATTATTCTAGAGAATTTTACATCTCTAATCTGCACATCCGACTTTGACCAAATATTTCTGGCCACTTTGCGTATTGGCTGGCTAAAGCTCGAATCAGTTCTGAAAATCAACATAAAAGTCAGAATTTATAATAAAGGATAACAATATATATTCGGAATGATTCGAGTTACTAATTCATGAAATAACTCTTCAAGGGGAAGAGCTTCATGCAGCTATTACATGCGCTCAATGTGAATAATTTGAAATCATTACAATAGCAGAGCCTGACAAATCCAAGGCAATAGGTGATCACAATGACGAAAAAAAAATTATGTTGCTGCCAGAAATCTTTTACGTCTGATTATTAAATGTAATCTAAATGTATTACTAACGCGTTCGTAAATGCATTTACCATTCTGGTCACAGAAAAGTAAAAAAAAATGCAACTGATTTTCTTGGATATGCTTAACTACCAAAACATTTATACATAGCTGGCACCTAAATTTTTTATCGATTTGTCAACCCGTGTTCTGGAGCACTATTTTATAAGATGGAGAGTTCATCAATTTTACAATAAGCCTACCATACTGTGCACTCAAGCTCCTACCAAAATATATCTTCTTACCAACTAAGCAGCGTGAAAAATTTGGGAGCAAACACTGTACATAAGTGACACTTTCTAAAACATTAAAAAAAATATACTGCAGGCTCGACTTACTTCCGCCAGTCATAATATGCAGCATAAAGTTGTGTTCCATGTAAACGAATTATTTTCTGAAATTGATAAAAAATCTCATAATCTTCCTAGCCCCGCGTTGCCCTCTGTAATGGAAACTGCAAATAAAAAATAGAACAAGGCAGGCATTTTAAAATCTAATTCTAGAAATCTTATGGAATTGTTACAAGCAATAAGGAATGAAAACAACTTCTGGTATTTCAGACGCCGATACAATCTTCACTCATTTTTATGAACCCAGAATTGGTAATCAGTTTGTAAAATCGAAAGTTCCTAAATGAGAGAGACGATGGAGAAAAAAAAAGAATGCGAGAAGTGTAAAAAATGAATCATTCACGTTTATTGGCGATTCCCATAAAAATCACTTATTTTTGTTAGCTTCATCACAACATTTTGGTAAATATGATTCCATGGAATTGATGTAGGATAACATTTCATGTGAATCTCGCTTCTCCAAAATATTTTCAAGATGGTGGAATGCCGCTGGAATCACTTGCTGTAGATATGATCTTTTGCTGAGAGAGGGCTCTACGTAAAATTTTTTGAATCATGCACTTTTTGGCAATTTCTGTCTATGTAAGACAGAGAGAAAGTGTTCACACATTGATTGCTGTCAAAAAAAAAAAAAAAAAATTCACGCACTTCCAAGCACGATATTTTCCATTTTGTTGACATTTGATAAGAAAATAGACGATGAGAAAATATATGGCATTGGCTGAAATAGAGTTTGATCCACTCTCGACCCAGAAATAGCCTAATGTATCATACCATTTCTGAAACCACCAGTTTAACCAATCATAATGCACAAAGAGTGAATAATGTTCTCAATGCATCTTCAATTCATGGGTCAACCCCTGCGAACATTCAAACCCTTCTTCCTGGCAAGCGTTCCCAAAACAGCTGCATGTTGGTGATGACAAATCTGTGAACTCTATATACCTCCCACTCTTCTATTTTCTCTTAAAACACACTTTTGTAGAACATCCGAATTTAGCACATAGAACCTTTATCCGTGCAGGACTTATTTTTTTATCTTCCTGCCTATCTGCTCCCCATGGCCCTAGATGGAATCTTTCGCGGGTCCCCAAGCCAGATTTTTCATATGGTACCCCTTCTGCAGTTAATTTATAGAATGAAAAAAGGAAAATGACGAGGAAAGCGAGTACTGAACCCCCGAAGCCGAAGCACTGTCAGCTCTACTCTTGTGGGGACGGGGGATGCCCCTCTCTCATAACTTATCCCATTCCTAACAAAAAAAAAAAGTTTTCTTTTCAATTTTTGCCCTTTCATCTCAGATTTGACACATCTCCAGAGAGGACAGAAAAAATTTTTGATTTTTTTAGTCTAATTCTGAATCATAAAGCGGGACACATGGTCGCAAACATAATGCACGATAACAATGGTGAAAAAACCAGACTTATCTCAAGGTGCCCTCTTGAATTGGAAGCCTTTCGCCAGAAATACCTTCAGGGGGGCACATCAGGCTTCACAACCGGGCGGCAGGTAAGCTCCAGCCGCCTGTGCCCAGGGTACTTCTGAGTTGGGTATGATTAACATCTATCTGATGATTAATCGTAATGATTAAAGAATCCTTAAAAAAATTGTAATTGGTCAACAAATATCATTGGATTGGAACCACTATATAATCGGCCACTTCCCTGACTTTCTTTTAGATGGCCAGATGATGATAACTTACCCAGGGCCCACATAATGGCGATGGGTTGCTGTACCACTTGCAGTCTTTCTGGATGCCAATACGGTGGTCGAGTGGTCACAGCAATGGACTCGCATCAAAAGGATCCGGGTTCAAACCCCACCATCGCCATAGTGGCGGTTGGCTGAAGTTGGTTTTCTTAGGTTCCCAATTTTAAGGTGAAAATGCAAGCTGATCTCCCCATTGAAGTCTCATCACAGAGAGCAACAGGCCTACAACAATACAATTCAATCATTACACTTCACTCATAGTTAGAAAAATTTATGGTAGATGGAAGCACTACACACAACAAGCATTACGACTTCACGTCTGGTTCCCCTACACATGCCAACATGTACCAATTCATCAGAAATTCCGCAGAGGAATATGGACAAGGTGCATGTATGGTTCAGTAGCATAGTATTTCTAGATCTTTCTGGTGCTAATTGCTGTTTCTTCTCACGGGTTTCACCTTTGTTCAACCGATAGCATCTTTTGAAATTTCAAACAGCTGTTTTATTTCTTCGCTAATTTTCCCAGTGCGTCAGTAGTCGTGAATTATTATTTTTCCATCAGTATATCGTCACAGTGTTGGATTACTTTGTTTTATATATCATTGCATCTCAGGTTGTACCTTTAATATTTAGCCATTATATCTGAGTTTTAATCGTTTTTCCATTGACTTTTATGCCCTGATCTGAAAAAATAGTCTCTCTCTCTCTGTATTATTTCTTTTATACACAGAATATTCATTTATACAACAGGAAAAGAACCATGGTTTATTTAAGTGTCTGGGTTTTCATTTAGTCTAAAACGTTTCATTTTTAATCTTGATACCTTATGATGTTGTTCTGATGTTTACTCTATGAAGCGATATTTTTATTATTATGGTTGTGGGTTTCTGCTAGTTTTCTATGCTGTGGATTTTTTTTTTTTTTTGGCGCTGGTAGCTTCGGTTACAACGAATTTTATTTGGAATGCTTAGGTGGACCATGTTCTGCATTTTAACCCTCCTAGAGATAGCAGGCCTTCGCATGCTGCTCATGACATCAGCAAGTAGTCCATCCTCACTCGGGATTTTCAGAGGGAAAAAAATTCCACTTCACCCGCCAGTACCATCATTGTGTGGAAGAGAAACAATTGGGATCAGAATTGCTGATTTATATGCCCCACATCCAATCACCATGTGGTATTTGCGAGCCAACTTGGAAGATTCTGTGCCAAAATAAGAAGAAATGAAATAGGATGCTGTAGTTCAAAATGTGACTAACTTACTAGATATAGCAGAACTTCGGTTAACGAGCTTAATTCGTTCTGCCAATGTGCTCGTTATACGAATTGCTCGTTATTCAAATCAACCTTCCCCATAGGAAATAATGGGAATTCAGTTGTGAAAACATGACAATAAATAAACAAAGTGCGAAATTTTTGCTTGTAATTTGAATCGTCGCTTGTTAATTGAAGCAAAATTTTTGCGCGTTATGTGAATGCTCATTAACCAAAGTTCCACTGTAGTCTTAATGATGTTGCAGATGAACTTGGCAACCCGTGTGGCGGCAGCACCTCTTAGAGATAGAAGACCCCTGCACGCTGCCCATGACATCAATAAGTAGTCCCTCCACACTCAGAATATCCAGACAAAAAAATTCTGCTGCATATGCTAGTATCACCGATGTGCGAAAGAGAAACAATCGGGCTCAGAATTGGTGATTTCTATGCCCACACATCCAATCACTATGTGGTTTTTTCGAGCCAACCAGAAAGAGTCTACGGCAAAATAATAAGAAACGAAATAGGATGCTGTGTTTGAAAAAAGTGGCGAACTTGCTAGGCAGTCTTAATGATGCTGCAGATGAACTTGGCAATTAGAGTGGAGGACGCCTATCTCTAGGAGGTGCTGGGTAACCACTCAATGATGTGGATGCTGCGAGGCGTGTTCAAAACATAAAAGTGGGGATGTTGCTATTACTTACAGCACCGATTCTTCATAATTTAAGCACCAAATCTTTGAGATCATGATACATCGTTGGCGCGCAAATATCTGGAATAAATAAAAAAAGGAAGAGATAAATACAATTTTTAAATATTCAACATAACATGAAAAAAAAACCCTCAATTTATCCGTTATATAAAAAGAAAAACGTTATTTTTACGGATCCTAGAGATCACTAAATTTTAAATAGTATTTATATATTTTAAATTAAGCGGTTCATATTTTATGTTATCAGTAAACTCAACAAAAGTTATGTGGAAAAAAAATAGTGAGAAATGATTTATTTACTTCATAAAACAAGATCATACCTCTATAACGTCCTTTGAATATTCGAAGGGTAACTTGAACCATGTTGTGCTGTCCTTTAAATGAGTATATACCGATTATGTGGAGAAATTATCCCTTCAAGAAAGAAATTGATGGTGATGAAATTTCAATTTGAATAAATTTTCGTTTAATTTTGATTAATTTTCACATTATCGTGTATTTATTATTTAATTATTTCGAATCTTTTTGATTATTTCTTTTATTTGGGATCGAATTACCCGTATTTTTCTCCGGCAAATATGGTCAGCCCAGTCATTTTTCGCGTACTTTCTTTCTTTCTTTTAAACCGAGCGCAATTCAGGTCTATCACCATCTATGGGCGATTTACTACCTAGTGAGTTGTCCGGAAGTGCAACTGTGGGTGTGTACCTAACAGTCTGAGTGCGTATGTAGTATTGTGTTTGATTTTTCAGTGCTGCCGTCTATATTTCAGAAGTGAAGTGAGTGATGTGTTATGATTGAATTACATTTGTACTGATTGTAGGTCCGTTGCTCTCTGCGGCGAGACTTTCTAACGGAGAGATCAGCTCGCATTCGCGCCTCGAAGTTGGGAACCGCAGAAAACCGACTTCAGCCGACCACCACTGTGGCGACGGTGGAGTTTGAACCCGGATTCTCGCGATGCGAATCCGTCACTATAATCACTCGGCACCACAGCGGCTACTTTCGGCTGCTGCTGGGATGTTCGCGATATGCTTGGAATATTTCCACAGCGTTCGCCAATCCCTCCTTCGTCGCTGTTCTTCTTGCGTCACGAGACCGGCCGGCACACCCCCCCCCCTAGTTGCGGCCCGGCATACAGTAATCGCCTTATGAGTGAAAAATGATAAGTTAGTCTTATAATGAAAAATATTTCGTCAAAACAAATATTAGAAATTAATAGCCTAACTACCCTATATCGCTAATTGCGGCCGAAAAACACAGTTTTCAGTTGACAGTTTTGCTTGTTGCTGCTGAAGAACGTGAGAAATGAAGGACTACTGCGAATCGCTGTGAGTAAAGGCGTATTTCAAAACAAAGATCATGACAGAATGACGATATTTCATTAATAAAAACACAGGGAAATGGGATCTCGCCAATATATCGCCAATTTCACAACATTCTTTGAAAAACGGTAATTAAACAAAAAAACCGGAATAGCCAAAAAATGCGTTAATTTCCCTTAAGAACAAGTCATAGTGACTATACTCAAGCTGCCAGGTAGTGGTCCATCGAATTCTTTTAGACATTGTACAGGCCCTTATGTTGCGAAAGGTTGAGAAACGCTGCTTTCAAAAACAAGATTTTCGAAAAACAGAGAACTTAGCAAGTATTACATCCAGGTGCAGCTTAAGCGAGGGTGCAAGGGGTGCGGCGCACCCGGGCGGCAGCGTAGACTTTACTTAAGACCCCAAAATTTAACACAGTAAAAATTCACACGGCATCACGCTTTTGAGTCATACTTTGACAACGGAAACGTTGAGAAAATAGACAGGACCTCTGACCTAATACCAGAAACAAGAATGTAGGCGATCTATCTCGGCTATCTCGGCGCTCAAGACAAAATCTGTATCAGTGTGGGACTTATTTTTTTGCGCCTCCTACATATTGTCTCCTACATCTTGTATCAGGGCACCTAGGCTGGAATCTCTCGTGGGGGCTCCTGCCCAGGGCCGCAACTAGGGGGAGCAGGCGGATCTTGTGCCCCTGGCGCTAGACCCCGACGGGGCGCAAATTTCATTCTGAAACCTCTCCTTAAACATTACAAGGGGGCGTCAAAATGCGCGCTTTCCCAGGGTGACCAAGCACCTAGTTGCGGCCCTGCCCCTGCCAGGTTTTCCATGGAGCCCTTCTACAGTTAATTTATAGAGTGAAAAAGAAAAGTTATAAGTATTTAGTCCCGGGCCTCAAGCTGGAGCCCTGTTAGCCCCCGTTGGAAGGTCATGCCTCTCTCCCACAATTTATCCAAATAATTCTTAACAAAAATGTTTTTTATCCATTCAGCTCGGATTTAGCACCCCTCTCGAGCGGTGCCCAGTGTGGTCGCAATGGGTCGCATGACCCAGCGCCGCCCTGTACTCTATTACAAGGGGCATGTGCGAACTTTGGTTCGCTTTGGTTCCCATAGCCGGGAGCCGGGGACAATTCTCATAATTTTTTTATCTTTTTTTAGGCTATAAATTAACTATAGAAAAGAGGCCGTGAGAAATCTGACTGGGAGGGGGGCGGGCCGGCAAAAGATTCCAGCCTAGGCGGCCCTGCTCTAGGATTGGGGCCCATACCCTCACTCAGAATTCATTCCATAATAGTCAAATAAAAGCAAAGGAAAAATTTGGCTTTTCCCTCGTCCAGCCCCTGGAGTACCAAAGACACCTTTGAAAAAAATTTCTTAATAAAAATTACTCCGTTAAATATCATCTTTACAGGATAAGTGATGATGGCTCACAAAAGTAAGTGCTATTTAAAGGATTAAATTATCTGGCATTATTATAAGAATGGTAAAATAATTCTGGAACAAAAAAAAAATTCTACTTCAAAAGTGGGACGTATGATCACGCACATTTTGCACCGTAAACAGTGATGTGCGGCTTTCTTCTGAAAAAAAAAAAATTAGGTTCATCTCCAGGTCCCCTTCACTGACGACATTAGGGGCGGCACATGAGGCTTCACACCCGGGCGGCAGGTAAGCTCGAGCCGCCCCTGATTGAATCAGCAAAGAATAAAAGCTGACTAAGAATATAACATGACACGAAAGTTTCCGAAACACTTGAAAACTAACATACACAAGCCCCACATACCTTCGCACAAATTAAAATAAAGTAATTAAAAACAAATTCATATAATGCAAAAGAGGAAAACTATATAATACAGAAGTAATAAAATCTCTTCAAAATCCTCTTCAAAATCAAAATCATAGAGAAGTTTTTTTTCGTTACGAGCTCCTTTGGGGTCATTCAAGTATTACGTCAGCATCGAGGGGGAAGGGGGTTTCGGATTTGCTGACTTTTGATGACAAGGGGGGAAGGGGGATTTGAAGGTTGCTTACGTCATCAAACACCCTTCTTTGAAGATATGAAATATTCTAAGCTGCTGACGAAATCTTTCTGACAGGGGGGGGGGGGGTCAAAAATGGCTGAAAATCTGCTTACGTAATACTTAAATGGCCCCTTTGAAGAAATTCTAAATTTTACATCAATATATATATATATATATACATATTCTCTCACCCCTACACGAAACTTTGTCTTTGAATGACAATTCATTCAATTAAACACGAATGCAAAGATATTAGTATACAGAGAGAGAGAGAGAGAAGTTACATTTAATTATCACAAGTAAAAAATTATCAAAAATGACCGATAATAGCGTCAATTTTCTGTGACCGTCATTGAGGCTACGCACTCTTGAGTGACCGAGGAATAAACGTGCTGTGTGCGACCCAAGATAAATATCGTCTCTGCGCTTGAAGTTTAAACATTCTTCTGTTTGTAAGTGTTCTCGTTTTTGAATTTTTCACTATACATATGTATAGACACTTCTCGACTGAACGTCAGAAATTCGAAGAGACCTACTTTAATTGAGATTAAAATGACATCTTGCTAAATAGATCTAATAAGCAGGGCCGCGTCTCACAAGAGAATCATGGGCCCCCGGGCCTAGTGATTCACTGAGGCCCTACCTGTTAAATTAACGAAAAATTCAACTACTCATTTTTCTGAGGCCCTCTTCTCTTGAGGCACCCCCCCCCCCCCCGGGTGAGTCCATGCGTTAAGATGGCACTGACCCTAGCTTGAACTCGTCAAAAATGGGTATTTCCACCCACTGTTTGATTTAAATTGTTGATGCTGCCATCTAGTCTCATAATTAGAGATGAGTAGAGCCCGGAAGTTCGGGCACTAAAAATGGTGGAAATTGGCACTAAAAAAGGCATACTTTTGGAAGGAAGAAAAAATAACTAAACACAACGGTATTAAGGGGGTCCAAAAACTAGTTGAAAAATCGGTTGCACTTCATCCGTCTATTGTTTTAATTATAATATATAATAACTGCATTATATATTATAATCCAAATTAAGTTGATTTCAATAGAATAGACGTTTTTGAATAGACGTTATAATCATCACCATCATCGCTTTGATGGTCAGGAAAAGGGTGATCCTCATAGAAATCGGTATTAAAATTGCCGATTTAACTGCATAAATGCGGAAATTTAGTGGGGGGGGGGGTTTCCTGCCACATCAATAATTTTAAAAATTAAATTGAATTCTCGATTTTTGAAATATTGAATTCGCTTGGAGATACGAAGCCCAGAAAATTAAATATGAAGTAATTAGCCGGATCTACTTTTGAGTTGGATATCCATGCAATAACATTGATTTCAACTTTTTATTTACATCTTCTCAAGCATGAAAATTAATGTCTCCGTATTGTCTTTTGATATTTATTTGCATAAATTCATATAGTTTAGGATGTTTTTAAAATTAGTTATGGGCCCCGTAAAGTGCATCGAAAAAATTCCACAGCTTTAATTAAGCATTTTTGGAAGCTGAAACAGGCAGAAATAGATAACTTGAAGTTCAGGGGGAGGGAATCGAAATACCTAGCACCCATCAAAAAAAAAGGGGGAGGGGACTATTCATTTCTATGTTTCTTTAAATTTAGATTTGTTTATTTCATGAGTCGCGCAGGACGTCGCCATATTGGTTATCTTTAGACACGGTTTGCATGTCCCTCAAAGAAAGAGGGAGATATCACGTGGTTCATAAAGCCTCATTGAAGAAAACCCGGGCAACGCCGGGTATTATAGCTAGTATATTATAATCCAAATTAAGTTGATTTCAAGTCCAAAATAGAATGTTACTAGACTCTCAGGAATAGACGAATTCCAGGGCCACCATTACCAGACGCGGAGTCGGTAGAAAATCTTATCTGTGGGGACTCTCTCGATTTGCGAATAACTCTCGTTTATTTTTTGTATTATTTGGAATAATCATTATCATTTGTATAGTTGAAACATGGCTATATGTTGTTCTACTTTTGTAAAAAGAAAAAAAAATTTTTTTTTTCATATTACCACGTATGCGGGACTCCTTCGAGCGCGGGGCCTTGTTTGGCCGCATCTGTCACACACCCCTCAGGGCGACTCTTGTCAATTTAATCGAATACTAAATATGCATGTTTAATAAATAGCCACGATTGTTTTCAGAGCATTTATGGTGCAAAAAAAAAAAAAAAAAATCAAAATGACATGGACCTCAGAACCTGTCTGATCTTACCCCGCCTTGTGTGAGTTATGACTTCAATACAAGACCTCTTGGGACAATCATCGGTCCGCTATAGATATAACCGTAGTCCAGTGCCTGAGCGAGGCATATTACGTGCACAGCCTGTGCGGAAACGAATTCCTAATTTTCCTCTGCTTTTATAACACAAGCTGCGTTCATCTGAAACAAAATAACTCTCGTCTAACACCATCCGGTCAAAGCAAAGTTAATTCATGCCAACACCAATATTTTAGATCATTTGGTTGCGTAAAAATGGGGCTGGAAGGGGGTTGATTGATAATCAATACTGAGTGTTGGAAAATTTTAAAAAAGCAATTCTTTTGGAGTTTTCAATGCCAAAAATATCCAAGTTTTACAGATTATGGCCTCTCAAATTCATTAATAAACTAGAAAGTATGTAAAATAGGCATTTCTGGCACGAAAATTTAAAAAAATAATAATAGTTTTTACCAAAAAAGTTTGAAAATATGGAAAAAAAGGCGTTTATGGGCATTTTGCCTGAACTTCCGGGCTCTAGAGATGACTAATACAAAACCAGGGAAGATGCAGACTAGAAATAAAGTGTGAATTTAAACTGTTCTAATATACTGTTTTTGCTGCCATCTACTGTCAAAAGGAAGATGACTCAAATCGTAATAATGAATTTCGGATCAAGAAGCAGCAATGTTTATTCAGTGTAGTTCCCTACGAAAAAAACCCATAAACTGAACTGAATGGCAAGTTCAATTCTTTTTTTAAGAGCATAAGGAGCCATCAAAAACAAAGTACCTAGAATGAAGCAGACGACAGCAGAATTTTTCGTTCACAGCAGCTCCCTTCGACCCAAGTCCACAAACTGAACTGGATTTCAAGTTCAGTTCTTTCTCAAGAGCATAAGGAGCCATCAAAAACAAAGTACCTAGAATGAAGCAGACGACAGCAGAATTTTTCGTTCACAACATTTCCCTACGATCCAAGCCCACAAACTGAACTGGATGGCAAGTTCAGTTCTTTCTCAAGAGTATAAGGAGCCATCAAAAACAAAGTACCTAGAATGAAGCAGACGACAGGTGAAATGAGAATTTCCACTATTTGATTTCGTGTGATACAACTAAACATTGTGGAAACAAGAAAAAAATCATGCGCCCCCTCCCCAAATGTTGCATTTTTATATATTTTTATAATCTATGGACCCTGAAACTCGGAGTCACAGTAACATCGTGCCGAGGTGTCCTATAATGGGGGCCGGATGTTTACCTTCATTACCTGGGTGTTACCCAAAGTACATTCCTTGCATTAAATATCTTTTATACGCATAATTTATGTCTGAGATAATTTGCTTGAAGGACTACTGGGGGCTACTGGTGGGCTTGCTTCCACACTTTTCCGGTCAATCTTTTGGTCGTTCGCTGGCCTAGCCACTCCTATGCTTACAAACTCTCAAGATCAATCTTTTGGTCATTCACTGCTCTGGTCCCCCCCCCCCCCTCTAAAAATTCCCTACATTGCATAAGGTAGCGTGTTATTTTGTCTTTCAGCACAGATAGCGAAACTCTGTGCGCAGAGAAGCAACAGGTCTGCGCAGGTGTAAAAATTAGAATGTGCCCTCCCCCCTCTTCCCATCTGGGGGAAAAAAGTCAGAAGGCACATATCATGTAAGAATAAAATTTTTCCTTTCTCTGCGAGAGCTTCTCGGTGCTCACCAATGGCACCCCTCCCTTCCCCCACAATTCACCAACAACTCAGTTGAACCCCCTACAAAGCGGTTGACCCCCTATGACCATTGGCAGAGATAGACTAGAAACTCTGGGAGGAGGGGGAGGGGAGACACGATGATGATGATGATGTCAATTCATCGCATTCCTATGTGAAAAGTTCTGTGCGTATATTCCTCTATGTACATTACATACATTAAATCAGTCGGCTACGTACGCAGAACTTCCTCGGGAGGGCTTTTCATTTTTTTTCTTCTGAAGAGAGTGGGGTGGGGGGGGGGGTGGTTAGAAAGAGGGCCGTCTTAAGAGCATCCTGGGCTTCCGGGCCAAGTGATTTTTCTGAGGCCCTACCTGGCAAATTTTCGAAAAATTCAACTACTCGTTTTTTTGAGGCTCGCTATTCTCGAGGCCCATGCGTTAAGACGGCACTGCTAATAAGTGTCTAATGCCAGGATTCTCAGATAGTGCATCGCTGTGTTTTCGGTTGCTACGATATTGGCCGGATAAATATGTGCCGCGAGACATCTTAAGAATGATATTACATTGAAAATACCAATTAAAGCCGGGTTTTCCTAGGAATAGGCTTCTTGCGCAGCGTGATCCGAACTGGATCACTTCGCGTCGGCAGAAACTTGTTACATAATCACGCAACGCGTTTGTGTTTTCCTAGCGTGGCACATCAGGGTGTCTACATAAAGTATATGGCCCTATCATCAGCTACTCTGTCGTCTGCATGCTCCGGTTTGAAGGGAAGGGAAAGAAAACACAACAAAAATGAAGGGAAGATCGGTGAAACGTGCGGCGCACGACGCATTTGACTCCTCCAGAAGCATTCAGCCAATAACGCCCGACGTAAAGCGCTGTCGTGAGCCGCGTTGTGCTCTGTAGGAAAACAGTCATGCTGATTTTATGTAAAAACTTTCCAAGACAAATGTGCCACCGAATTCAGTTTTGTAGTTGATGAAGAGCTGTTGCACCACGAATATGAAGCCGAATGGAGGCATACACGCCGTTAACGACACTCTCGAGGAACCGAGAGTTCTCGAGACATTCGTTCGAATCAAGAACGAGGAACCAAGCAAATATAATTCGAAGGTAAATATCGTTAGTTGAAGAGGGGCGTATGATATTTTGCGACGCGATTTCTTAACTTCTAGGAAGTCTTTCTCTAGGACGACGAAGCGATCTACTTGCAGTATCATTCCTTCTCTGGTTGAGAACATGAAATAAAGTTCCATTTCCTTTGTCACTTGACAGAGCCGTATATATTCGGACATGCAATGGACCAGTATGAGCGCTATCAAGAGGATGACCGGCTTTTCAATCGTTGATGCTAGAGTCTTCGAACGTCCATCATCACAACTACCGCAAGATCTCTTCGCATCCAAGAGGTTTATCGCTTCAGTTTTGGGAACGAGGATCTCCGTCATTGGCGCTGAATTTGCAGATGGCTGTTACCCGAGTGGATATACAGCGAACCATTATTCATTGATACATCTATTCTCCGACAAAGGACACGGACCGGGGTTGTAGATCTTCCTACTAGCCCACTATCTGAAAAAAAAACCAGTTAAAATACACACATTAGGTGTAAGAATAAATTTTTTCTTTCTTGCCGCGAGCATCTCGGTGCTCAACAAGCACGCTGAGGGGCCATGCAGGAACCTCAGTTGAACAGGAGCATCCAGCATAAGATCTGGCACAATGATTTATGATAATAAACATTTAAATTAAGAGGTGCTGCCTAGGCCCTCTTTCATTTTGCCGTAGGGCTATGATGCTATTGGGACGGCAGTAGGGACACACGCTTTTAAATGAATATTGAAAAATTTATTCGAGTTCTGTAGAACAGCCTCATTATCAACAAGGAAAACTTTATATTGGAAAGAGAACAGATATAAAAATAGGCAGTCCGGAGAAATGGAACATTCCGGAGCCGAAACAGCACAGTAGGGGAAAAATGGGGTTTTCAGGACAATAGGCACTCCCCACTTGCTCCCCACCAGGACAATGGGTGCTCCCCTTTGCTCCCACGCGATAAGGGTTGCTGCTGCCCCGCGATAAGAGAATGAGGGACACTAGATGGCGCTTTACTGGTTTTTTTTTTTCCTAAACTAAATTGTTTTATTGGGGGTCATTATTAAATTAAAATTGTTTATGTCTAAGAGGGATCTTTCCTTCATTCCCACGAAGAGGTCGGAAAACTTTTTTTTTTTCATTAGGGGTCGTTCTTAAATTAAATTTTTTATGTCACATCAGGGATCTTTCTTAAATTGCATCCCAAAATATCGGGTTGTTCTTAAATAAAATTTTTTTATGGCACACAACACTCCATCTTTCTTAAATTAAACTTTTTTTTTATGTCAGTTTTCCAGTCTCAACAATAACGTCACCCTCTGTATACCGGGGCTCACTCAAAGTCACGTGATCAACTGTGTCCTACTTTTTTCATCCTAGAAAGCTAATGACGAACAACATCATTAAAATATCGCATGATGTCACATTAGGGGTCGTTCTTAAATTATCGTTTTCTCCAACTTACTTTTTTTTCAAACTGGTTTGATGAGGGCTTAAATTATTTTTTTTTAATAAAAAAAATTATCGAGTTTAGCAAATACGATACCAAGGAACCTTTCCCAAATTAAATTTTTTATATCACATCAGGGATCTTTCTTAAATTGCATCCTAAAATATTGTTTTTTTTTTCAAAGAAGTTTGATGAGGGTTTGAATTACTTTAAAATAAAAATTATCGGTTTTTTTTTTTTTTTTTTTACGATGCAAGTCGTTCTTACTTTTTATGTCAGTTTTCCCAAGTCTGACTAAGAAAAGTCCCTAGAAGTTTCCAACGCTTTTTTAACCGTTCTTAATTTTTTTAATGTGAAAAGTTTTCTTCCCACACAAATTAAATCCCCAAGATGAGCTTAGCTGTAAAAAAATAATAAAACAAGGGAGCAATAAAATACAGAGCCATTTTATGCGAATCAAGTTTTCATTTATTTCAAATAATTTTCTTCTATCTTTGATTTCAAAACATCAAAATCAATCGCATCAAAACATTTTTCTACGACATTGTAATTTTCCACAAGAATTTTTGCAACTTCGCGAAAGTCAATCAAAGTTATAGCGTGATCGGAATATTTGTAATACATGTCATCTACCTGCAGACATTCATGGCCCAGCTGATTGGCATAGCCCATAGAGCATCCATGACAATCAATAACATTTCCAATGGTAACTGAAAGTTTTTCACTCACCAGTTTAGCGAGAACATCTGTAATATCCAAAGAGTTTGTCCCTTTAGTCTGGATTTCACGCACACACAATTTGAGATAGTCCAAGCAGAGTGTTTTCTGGATGAACTTGGTGATAACACTATGAAGCTGTTGTTTTTCATCACACCAGAAAAGTTTATCTGCTACGCAAAACGACATCTTGACGATGTTTCCAAAACACTGAAACTTTTCACCGTTGCGATGAATAGGTTGAATGATCACAGCATCACCGCTGTAATCCGCTATCAAATTCTCGGACACTAAGAATGTTCTGCCGACGCGTTGAGACATACTACGACGGGAGAATTCAGTTAGCAAGCATTGCCACACGCATGGAGAAAGAGTCACGCCGTTCTTGCCTGGCTTCACGAGTCCCTCTTCTTCGTAGTATTCGCGTATGTGAACTTTCACTTCCCCGTTGAAGATCACTACACTAACATAAAAGTTCTCTTCGATGTGGAATATGTTGGTTGGTAGTTGGCTTTTATCGAAGCCACTGCTGCGAGATCTCTTAGCTGGTGGTGATTCTGCCACGGCTTTCCTCTTTGTCTGGACTATTTTCCGGAACGTGAGACTAACGCGAACGTCTTTGACTTTCGAGTCCTTTGGAATCGCGTGACGCCACAGCTGGTTAGTTGGAGGTAGCATTGTCAAGAGGCTGTTGTGCTCGAGGATTCGGTCCACGGACTTGTGCTCCCGACGAGAGAAGATGATGTTTCTTTCAGCGCCCAGGGAGAGGCAAGCGATGGGATGATCTTTCACGAGCTGCGCCTCATCATCGGAGTGAGGGGAGATGCTCTTCTGTCCATCAGAGTATCGGTTGATGACAACGAAGTTGTAGTCGTAACCTGTGATGCTCTCGACCACAGCTTTCAAATCCAATAGGAGAGGCGTCCACGATTGGGCTTGGAGCTTCATTCCAGAAAATTTGTAGAATAAATCGGGGTCGCCGTAGGCTGCGTGTTGGCGGGGCATTGGATAAGTCCTATCACCGAACTTGAAGATGCATTCCTCGGCCGGACGGTATACGATTTCCCTTTCAAGTTGTCGTAGCACAGTATTGGGTTGTTCCAGAACGTTTTGTGCGTATTCAAAGCAAAGACTTGTCATTTTTTTTTTTCTAAACGAGAAGAGTGACAACACATTCAATCCGCAAATCTCACGATAAGAAAAAATAGATGAAAATTATTCCCCAAACCAATGAAATATATATTTTTTTTTCGATTACGCGTAAACAAATAATTAAAAAAAATTGTAACTATTATTTAAAAAAAAAAAATTAGAAATTAATTTTAACTCTCTAACCATTCAGCGTACGCCATGACCTTCCCTCTAGCACAATGACCCTTTTGCAGAGGGTGAAAGCTGCAAGAAACGCTGTTTGTCGCTAGCGATTTAGGAAAGTTCAAGACTTCTACCGTTTTCAAATTAAATCGCTGCTCTAGAAATTTTTTTTTCTGCATGCAATTAACATAAATTTGACTAAACTTATTATTTACGCTTACGAGATGAATTTTCATCAATTTATAGTCGAAAAGACCTTCTTCCCATCCAATATTATGGATATTTTTACTAACCCAAACCATTTGCTTAAAATCTTCATCTGCAAGCTCATCGCTAGAAAAAGGTGGCAGATAGAGTGAATGATACACTCTCCCTGTGCCTAAATTGAAGCAAGCCATTTCCTTAACTACATATAGTCCATTTCTAAGCATTACCCCTTCCAGATCAAGTACACAAGAAGCCATAGTTATAAAAAAAAAAAAATTCTTACCGAGTGAGATTTGCGGAGAGAGAGCGTATCCAAGTGAACCGGAGAACTGAGTGAAGCAATTGCGTCTACCACACAGTTTATATATAATTGAACTAGTATGTGAATATACTATGTTGGAGTCAAATATAATCAGTACTATTGCATTGGCAAGCGCAAAAAATAAACAGTACCCCATTTGGTGATTTGATAGCACCAAAAAAATAATCAGCAGTATAACATTCGACTGTATAAAAAATAATCAGTACTACATTTGGTTAGTCAAAAATAATCAGTATTGGCGAGCACAAGTTGAGTCAAAAATAATCAGTAGAGTGAGATTGTCACGAGTACCCAGATGCATGTGAGTCACCGCGATGACCGTCGGCTGTACATGAATCATCGATAACGCTCTGGTCATCACCTTTCGCGATAAAAAGTGTCGTCTTCACACGATCTCTCATTTCGTTTTTGATCTCAATAGAGTCAACTTCATTTCAGCTTTCTTTCTTCGTTCGCATTGGAAGTATGAGTTCTTTCGTGAATTTCGGGATTAATGAAGAAGATCTAGTTAGGTTGTTTGCTGATGAACAAAATTTCATTGATGAATGTCTCAACGATAATTTAATTAGTGGAAGTGAATTTAAATTTTTGGTGGAAGACGAGGAGAATTTCGTCAAACAATGTATGAGCATGAATAAGCGTATAATGGACGAAGCTGGACCGAGTGGTTATGCTCCACCAGAGAAGAAGAAAAAGGTCAGTGTTTTCTTTTAATTTTTTTTTTTTTATTGGTAGAACTTTTCCGATTCATTATTTTATTTCATGTCGCGAGGTAAATTTATTTCGACACAAGAATTCAAATACATAGAAAAAAATATATTTTATTCAGTTGTATATGAGTACATCCGCAGACTCGTGAATCAATTTATACATTTGCGAACTGGTGAGATTAACGGCTTTCGTAGTGGGTGCATTTCCGCTAAAATAGCGTATATCGTAGGTTTTATTGCAATACGTGAGAAAAATATTTCCTCCCAGCGGAAGAGAGGAATTACATCTTTCAAAGTCCATTTGATTTTTATATGTTGTTGCTATAAGAGTAAATAATATAACAATCAGTATCGTGAATATGGCGAACATTCTCTTGTGTCTTATCAGTTCTCCATGACTCTCCAATTCGTAGGACCAGCAGCTCGGTAAATCGAATGACGGTACATCCGTTTTCCATGCGATTCCCTGCTTTCTATTGTTTTGATCGTAGATCACGGCTTCCACTGTTGTTGGCATTTCAAAGCTCTAACCAAATATGTTTCAAAAATGGGTTTTTTATATAATCTCTCGGAGCTCCGGTTTCTTCTAGTGCTTTCAAGAAAATCTCTTGACCCACCACGGGTGATTTTCTTCGACCGACCACACTTGATATCAAATCGCGAATGTCGCTTCCTTTGATGAGTCTGCTCTTATAAACGATCGAGCCGTTAGAATTAATTTTTAATACGTTCGGATGCTTATTTATATGCGTGATAATTTTTTCTGAGTGCCCTCTTTGCGATTTCGGGACAGAAATCAGAGCTATTGGTGATTCGTCAACTTTATTTTTCTTCTCTTTTTTTACTTCTTGAATTTTCGGTTCTGGTAACCGCGGTGGATTATTCTCGGCGACGTTGATTCTCTTGTTCAGCATATTCTGATAGAGTTTAATTTTTATAGCTTCGGGCTCCTTGCTTCGCAGTATTTTCAACATCTCGTTGTCCAACTCAGAAAGCTGCTCTTTTGTGGTCACATGACGCGATAACAATTGTTCTGGAACCAGAGCGAATTTCTGTGCGTGCTCCATTATCTCGTGAACAAAGTGGCGAGGGTTTGTATGGCGGCTGGGATTAACTGGAACAAAAAACCTCCTTTCTGAATCAGCACGCGCTTTTTCTCGTATAGCGGCGTCTTTTTGCAGGCGAGTTTGCGAAGTGTATTTCTGTGTCTTTTCAGTTTATTTTTCTGTTTTGAGGATAACGGTATGACACCCTTCAAAATATTGAGTGGGCACTCGCAGACTGTCTTTAATGCTGATTTCGGTAATTTCTTCAACAAATCCTTGCGTTTATTCCTCGGACAGGCAGAGAGTAGACGAAGCACTTGTTGCTTCTCCAATGCCATACTTTTAAATAACGGTATTTTTATTCCAACCATATGCTATATGCTATAGCCTTCTTCAGTGCGCAGTGCTTTATCGTGCTTTCGTGGCGACAACAGTTCGCGCTCACTTCTGGCAAGTCCACAATATTGGGGCAGAGAATGGCATCGAGATTATAAACCTTTAACCCGTACTGTTGCAGTAGCATCCGGCACTTGTCGTGGCCTTTCGCATACAATACGACTTTTGATAATCGATGCAAATGTTGCTCCAGCATTTCAAAGGGTACATCACCCGCCGACCACGATATTTCGTGTATGTTGTTGGTGACGTAGAGACATTGGTGTATATCTCTAGGAGATAATTCCGAAAATTTTTTGGGCGGTTTGTATACAGAGTGAAAATTCTCTCTCGAATGCATGAAGCACCACGCCAACTCCTTGATTATGAATGTTCTATCCGACAGCTGGAAACCCTCGACCTCTATCACTGCCGTCATTTTCAAAAATGGAAAGTTTCATTTCCTGGGTTTATAGATATATTGCGTCTGCCCAGGTAACACGTTAGTGCGCAGGCGCATTTCTTCCTCCGTCTCGGGTCGTAAATCTACCATTAAATACGAATACGGTTTTTTCGTGCTATCCTCGAACACCTCGTTGAAAAATTTGATTTTGCTGGGAAACAGCTGACGTCCCAGGTGGGTCACTTGACTGACATCTCTTCTATTTTTGAATAGAAACATATACTGTGCGTTCAGAGAAACGTTTCTCATTTCCCGCCCCTGATGAAACACGTTCTGCACAATGAAAATCACAGTCAATTTTCTGTGGTGGCTGTATTTTGTGAAAAGGTTTGCTAATTTTTTCTCGCCGGATAGCTCGTTCATGAGATCATCTAAAATCACCAAGCTGTCTTCTTCCACGCTTTCGAAATTGCTCCCCTCTCGAAATTCCACGTAGTCTTCCATGTCTTCGAACAGGGCCTGATATTCGCCGTAAAACCATATAACGCACTTCGGGTGAGGTTCTCGAAACATTTCGTTTCTGTGTTTTAATAGTTCTCTGAGAAAATATGTTTTTCCCGAACCGGTAGGTCCGGCAATGAGCACGGTGCTCGGATGTGTCAGCTTGAAAGGTTCCATAGTAAATGACAAAAAATTACAATGCATTTTTTATTTAACAGAAAAATTTTTCTTTACAAAGCTTGCTACGCGCATATCGTTTTGCATATTAAAACGCGATACAATATTATTCATACTTTCGCCGATACATCGAGAATAGATAAAAAAAATCACATAGTGACCGCACACGGTTGTCTTATCTGATTGTAACATGACGTCATTATAGTCGACGCGCGAGTAGCGTCGTAGAAATCTGTTTATGTGTCCCTTCTTGAAATAGGTGGGCGGGTTCCCGTAAGAGTCGAAGAAATCAGCTCTCGCTTCGTTTTCGATGTAAATAGCCAACCAGTGCGTTCCGGGTTCGTTCTCTCTGTCCGTGTTCACAACCAGTGCAGCGGGATACGCGATCACATTTTCGGGTAAATTATCACTCGCAAAAACACCTAGGAAAGCCTTTCGTGTGTGGGGGTGTGTCGAGAGGGCGCGCTCTATCTGTTTAGTGTTCATCCCGCAAAGTCACACAAGACGCTTCTGGACTTTGTTATTTCCACCAGCGATTCGAATTCGGCAAATATGATAACCGACACGGTCTTGGTCAAGGCTGAGGAGAACTTGAGTTCCACTCGCAGATTACCCTGCTTTTGTAGGTGCACGTGTCCGCAGTCGCTCATGTCGGGTATCAGGTTGAAAGCGAAGAGGCTGTAACCGCCGGCTTCGTATTCTTCTCTGCTCACGTCACATCCTTTATCTTCTCCGGGCCTTCCGGTGCCCACGAAGAGTGTGTTGTAGGCTCTGATGACGTGTCTGTTCCTAAAGTCTGGTTGTAGCGACGTGTGGGGGACGGGTCTTCCATCGATAGAAACAGAAACAAAGTTGACGTTGTTGTGCTTGAAGTCGAAGGGGTTTAAACCGAACGTTCCGTTGAATGCTTCCGTGTCCACCATGCCCATAACCAATCGCTTAGGCATGACACCCAGAAATACGTTATCTTGCACGAAACTCATGCTTCCCATGGATATCGAATAGACCTTGCATATCACGCGGTTAATGCAATATTTGGCTGTTGTTTTCTCGAGCGCCATGGCATGCGCTACAGCCACAGCAGGATTCATTCTTACTTTGCGCACAAAAATACTCGCTTGTTCGATAACCACGTCGCAACCCTGAGCAGCAGTGATCAGAAAGAACTCGGGTTTCGATCGAACCAATCTCATCTTCAAGTCCACGAGAGAGAGCATCAGCTTCGGTTGATAGAATATGTCTACGTGAGGCACGCCCATCATTTCAAAAGAATTTTCCGCGAGTTTTGCTCTCTTCTTGGCCCCTTCGTTCTTGGTGAGGTCAGACATGTGACCTGCAGTGTCCTTGTAGTACCCCTCGGCTGTCAGGGGTCCTCTCTTTGCATCCGATCCGTAGTTAAGCAGTGTTTCCAGGTAAGCTCGATACGGATAAGTGTGTGATGAGTTCGTGAGCGTTCTCCCGTTCAGCGAGACGTCAATCTGGGAGAAGAGGGAGTGTAGGAAATTATTCGCCGTCGATACGGCTTCGTCGGATTCTGGTTTTGTCACCTTTACTCTGACATACAGCTGAGTGGCAGAAAGGTCTATGTATTCTTCGGCACTACCGGCCACGTGAAATTCGAGGGGGGCCCCCGAATCACGCACTTGAGATATGGGATGGTACTGCACCCACTCGGCTGATTCTATAGAGGTTTCCGTGGGTGGCACCGTGAACAGATCGGCTTCGCTTTTCAAACATTCATGAGAATTTTCGTGGATTAAAGCCATCGCTGAATATATCGGATGTCGACAGCTTTCTAGCTCTCTTCTTACTGACAGTTTTCTTGACGAGTCTCTTCCTTTTATTCTTTCCTCCGAGCATGGATTTGACTTTACTGGCCGCCCTATCCGTGAGAGACCTTCCGGCTTCCTTGGCACGGTCGCGAGCAGCTATCTTTGCGTCTTTTCCTTGAACGATGTCGTTGGCGAAATCTACGCCCGAGCGTAACAGTTGAGATCCCACGGCCTTGGCACCTCGCTTCAACAGCGGTACGGCCGATCTGAAGAGAGAGCTGAATATGGACCCGAGGCCATAACCTCTTTGCAGAGCGCTACCCTGATAATATCCGAGTCCGTTTCCAGCCTGTGTCAGATAGTAATCGTTGATGCTGTGGGCACAGCTCCGGTACGGCTTATAATGCATGTCGCAGTCTAAAGTGTAGTTTCACTATCACCTTTCCACGTTGAAATGTGAAAAACTTGCCCATGTGCGTCCTTAAATACATGTGAACGATGTCGAAACTCTTTCTGGCTAGCGGCATGTAATGGGCGCGTTCGAAAGACACGCTGACTATATCCCCATCTTGACCGCTAGTTTTCACGATTCTCAGTAGCGGTGCGTAGGTGTTACCCACGACCTGAGGTTCAACCAGGTTGCAGTACACGTACAAGAGATGAAAGTCCAATTTAGGATCCGCTGTGAAAGGGCCGTCGACGATGGTCGGGCCCTCTATCAGGCCGGGCTCGAAACCCAAGTTTTCAGCTATGCCGTGTCTGAGTCTGAGCTTGGCGTCTTTCTTGAGATTCACCTTCACTTTTTTCGTGACTTTGTTGTACGTCACACCGATCTTGTCTTGAAAATTTTGAGTGGATATGGCTTTGATCAGTTCAGGGGTCGTCTCGTAGAAACCCGGGGCTATGCGACCGGTCTTCATTACCTTGTTACCGACATCGAATTCGAAAGTGTTTGTCTCTTTAGTGATGTTGTGGAACGAATGGGGATAAATTATCTCTGACAGTGCGACTTCCATCTCGGATTCGAACTCCAGGGTGTTTGGGAGTTTAACCACGAAATTCGAGAGCGTGTTGTCTGGAAAAAAGTCCATGGAGGCATCGCTGGGTAAAGTGAGATAGAAAGAAGCCATCTCGAAAATGACAGATGCGTGCGCTGTTTCCGGGTTTTTATAGCACTACCCACGAGTTGAATTTTTTCGGATACCCGCGAAATTTCACGAGGTACTGGACTATTCCTTTTCTTCTCCTCTTCTTCAAAACTTTTTCTATCGGGAATTTCTCTCCCATCTTAACACCGACCATCTCTTCGGCGTAGAAGGTGCCCTTGATTTCTTCCCCCATCAGATCTTTGAGTCGGTAAACGGGAATTTCCCTTCTAACGCACTCGCTCACCACGAATATCTCCTCGGTGAAATTGGACTCGTAACCCCTCTCGAAAGTGTGCTTCGATCTGCTAATGCGCACGTGATCACCCACTTTAAACTTACATTCTTGTTTCTTGGATGTATTCCCATAGAGATTGTTCCACACCTCAGACTCGTTTCCGGGGTTCACGTCGACCGGTCTCATTTTTATAGATCTGTGATACCTGTGATTGTAACTCCACACGAGATCTTCGATCATGTCGATGTAGCGATAAGTATTCTTGGCAGTGAAGTACTTGTACATCCAGTTTCTGAGCGACCTGTTCCACCTCTCCACCACGCTGGCTTTGATCTGTTCGTTCTCCGTAGTGAAAAACTTGATGCCCTGGCGCTTTAGATAACGCTGTACTGGCGCGGCTATAAACTCTCGCCCCTTATCGCTCTGTAGCGCCACTGGTTGACGTTGTTGAAAGATGCTTTCTAAAGCTTTGACAACGTTGTCACCGGTCTTTCTTTTGAGGGGTATGACGAAACCATACTTGGAGAAGACGTCGATGCATGTTAAAAGATAGTTGTAACCGTCGTTGTGAATGGATAGATTACGCATGTCCACCAAATCGATTTGAAATTGACTGCTCAGACCGGCCACTATTGTTTTGTTGCGGGGAAACACTTTTTTAATGGACCTGTGTAACGTGTACGCTCTCTCGCCAGCCAACCAATCTCTGATTTCTTTTTTCTTTGATGACTTGAGCACGCGCTTGAGGGCGGATACGCCACCGAAACTAGCGGGAAGACGTGGGTTTCTGTATCTCTCATCCATTGCTTGTGTTAGACTTACGTGTCCTACATTCCCTTTTTATTTGTTTTTCAGGAGCGACACCTATGCGAGACGTGCGGCAAGGAGTTTTCCCTACGTCGGAATCTAAACCGTCATAGGTTGACGCATGGTGAACGCCAGCACAAATGCATGGAGTGCGGTGCAGCTTTTCACCGCAATAGTCACCTCATGCGCCACCAACGCAACATGGGCCACGCCCCCCAAAGAGCACCCCAGCTTGGAGGAGCAGCACCACCGCAGCAGGGAGCATCACCTCATCTTGGAGGAGCATCCCAGCAAGGCGGGGAAGCGGCCCAGCCTGGGGCATCGAACCATCACCGAGCACCACCGCAGCAAGGGGCAGGAAGGCAAGTCAGGCGTGCTTTAGGCATGTTATCCACTCACGAACTGACCCCCACACCAGACACAGAGATGGACATGACTACCTTCCTCGACAGCGTGAGAGGGGAATTGACACAGCGCTTGGGGGAAGATATGATCACTCATAGATCATTAAAGTGGAATTTAGTTGCGACTGCTGTGTTTTCGAGGAGGGGTAGTGACGGGGAAGACGAGTTCTGCAGCGGGTATCTCCGCAGCAAGATGCTCACCACTTTAGATATCGAGCAAATCGATGAACAGCTGCAGGAAGCCTTCGATAAGGTAAAGCAGGCGACAGAGGATTTCGAGGGCTGTGGGAGTGGGTGGGTGCTCGAGCGGGTGCTCTTGCTTGAGCTGAACACAAGTAGGTATCAACCACTGGGTGCAGCTAGTTACATCACATTGCCAAATGGGGTAGCCAACAGGGGAGCCATCATCAACATCAAGAACCACGACGAGAAATGCTTCCTCTGGTCGGTGTTGGCTGCCCTACACCCAGTGCAAGTACATCCCGAAAGGGTGAACCAATACACGCAGTTTGAGAACGAGCTTGATACCACAGCTCTCAAATACCCGGTGACCCTAAACCAGATTGGTAAATTCGAAGTGTCGAACTCTCTGCGTATAAATGTTTTTGGGTGCGAGGGGATGGAAGTTTTCCCTCTTAGGATAAGCGAGGCGTCATCGCAGACCATCATTAATCTGCTACTCATCAGCAACGAGACAACGGCCCATTATTGTTTAATCAAAAATATGTCTCGTTTGCTATCATACACCACGAAGCATAAAGGTGCTTCTTATTTCTGTAATTACTGCCTTCAAAAATTCTCCACCCGTGAAAAACACAATGCACACATATCGCATTGTCGCGAGCATGGTCCGCAGCGCGTCACTTATCCTAGTGAGGGGGATAACATCATGTTTTACAAAAATCACCATTTCCAACTTCATGTCCCCTACATCATATATGCAGATTTCGAGGCAATCCTGGAACTTGTAGAAGGATGCGATCCGAACCCCTCGTTTTCCAACACCACGCAGAAACATCATCACCGCCCCTGCGGTTTTGCATATACACTTGTGGGACCCGATGGGTTGTATGTGAAAGAGCCCAAAGTTTATAGGGGTGAGGATTGCATCAGTGAATTTTTCCGGTGCATCATCAATGAAGAGCGGTTTGTCATGAGCCAGTTAGATAACCCGGTGCCTATGCGGATGACTGCTCATGATCAAAAAAGTTTCAGCGAAGCCTACACTTGCATGGTTTGTGAGCAACCCCTGGGCGATGATAGGGTTCGTGACCACTGTCACATTACTGGGGCGTACAGGGCCGCACTCCACCAGAAGTGCAATCTCCAACTGCGGCTTAGGAGATTCATACCGGTGATTTTTCACAATCTGCAAAACTATGATGCTCACTTTCTGGTGAAAGGTTTGAGCGAATATCCAAACCGAAGGATCGAAGTGATCGGGAGGAACATGGAGAAGTTTATCTCCTTTTCTCTCGGTCGCTTGCGATTCTTGGACTCAAACCAGTTCCTCAATGCGTCATTAGAATCCCTTGTGAAGACTATGGAGCCCGGTGATTTTCTAAACTTGTCCAAATGCTTCGGGGGTAAAAGTCATTACCTTCGAAGAAAAGGTATATATCCATATGAGTATTTGAACTCGTTCAGTAAATTTAATGACCCAGTGCTGCCCCCAAAAGAGGCCTTTTACACCTCTCTTGGGGATCAACATATTTCCGATGAGGATTATGAGTACGCACATGACGTTTGGAGAGAGTTCGAGCTTGCTAATCTCGGTGATTACCACGATCTGTATGTAAAGACAGATGTGCTTCTCCTCGGGGATGTGTTCGAGCGTTTCAGGAGGCTGTGTGAAGGCAACTTCAAGATAGACCCTGTGCACACGTATACATCCCCTGGATTGGCTTTCAATGCGTGCCTGAGGATGACCGGTGCCAAGCTTGAGCTGATCACTGACCCGGACATGCACCTCTTTTTGGAGAAAGCTGTGAGGGGTGGTGTGTCAGTTATCTCCAAACGATATGCGCGGGCAAATAATCCTCTCGTATCCGGTTATAATCCCAGTGAACCAACTTCTTATATTATGTATTTCGATGTAAATAATTTATATGGTAAATGTATGATGGAGTCTCTCCCGGTGAGCGATTTTAGATGGTTGTCACCGAGTGAGATCAGCGAGATCGACTTTTTAGCTGTGGACGACAACGCCGCCAAGGGTTACATACTCGAGGTCAGCATGGAATACCCGGTGAATCTGCACGATAGTCACAATTGTTACCCCCTAGCAGCTGAGAACATAGAGATAACCCCAGAAATGTTGTCACCGTATGTGCAGAGACTCGGTGGCAAACCATCTAAAAAGCTCGCTCCGAATCTGATGAATAAAACTTCATACGTCATCCACTACCGTTGTTTAAAATTATACACCTCGCTGGGGATGAAGCTGACGGGTGTTCAACGTGCTATCGAGTTTACTCAGGAGCCGTGGATTCGACCATACATAGCGTTCAACACCGAGAAGCGAAAGCAAGCTCGGTGTGAGTTTGAGAAGGACTTTTACAAACTTCTCAACAACGCTGTGTATGGGAAGTCCCTAGAAAACCTGCGAAAGCACGTTGACATCCGTTTGGCCAACAACCAGAAGAGCTTGAGGAAGCTCACATCATCCCCAGCGTTCGAAGATTTTCGTATAATCACCGGTGATCTAGCTGTGGTAAGGATGAACAAAATCAAAATTCATTTGGATAGACCAATCTATACCGGTGTGACTATTCTAGACCTATCCAAATACATCATGGCAGATTTTCATTATAATTTTATGAAAAGAAAGTATGGATCCAATGTTGAAGTTTTATTCACAGATACGGACTCGTTCTTATACGAGATTAAAACCGGTGATGTATATAGGGATATGCGGGAGGAGCTTCATCTATTCGACACTTCGAATTACCCCAGTGACCATCCTCTGTTCAGCCTGAAGAACAAGAAAGTGGTGGGTTTGATGAAGGATGAGAACGGCGGCGAACCCGTTGTGGAATTCGTTGGTCTCCGCGCTAAAATGTACTCGATGACCACAGCAGTCGCGGAGAAAAAGACCGCAAAGGGGGTAGTTCGCGCAGTGGTTAAAAAACATCTAAAGCACGAGGACTACTTGGCTTGTCTAAGTAGCAAGGCCACCATAAAAAATAACATGATTAAAATTGCATCAAAACATCACCAGCTGCAGACGGTGGTCATGAGGAAGACGACGCTATGCCCCCGTGATGACAAACGATATATTCTCGGTGATGGTATAAATACATATGCATATGGACACTACGCGATCCCCACGACGTAGTGTTTTGTAAATATTTTTTCTTGTAAATATTATCTTTCTTGTAAATTTTTTTTTTATTACTCAACTATTCAATGTATATATCTTTAATCATGTAAATAAATGAAAACTTGATTCATATAGAATGACTCTGTAATTTATTATCGTTGTGTTTATTTTTCTTTACAGCTAACTTGGAAAAAAAAAATGGGGGGGGGGATATGTTGAAAACTTTCTAGAAAAGTCATCTTTGAGTAAAAGTGTGTTAAAAAAAATTACAAACGATAATTTTTGTACGATCCCTATTTAATTTTCTAATGAGTGACGTCATTTAAAAAAAATTACAAACGATAATTTATATACATCCCCCTATTTAATTAAGGGGGGGGGGACATGTGAGCGCCATCTAGCGGAGGGCAGCGGAAGACATCCACTCGTAAGGTGGGGAGTGCCTATTGTCCTGGTGGGGAGTAAGTGGGGAGTGCCTATTGTCCTGAAAACCCCATTTTTCCCCTACTCAGCACCACACTAGGTTATCAATTATGGTGTTGGCTGAAAGAGACATTTGTCGGAAGATGACCATGGAGTTCAAACTTGAGCTTGGGGATTCGACTGAAGAAAAGAAAGTCAAGTGGAAAAATGTTAATAAAGAGCGAAAAAATCATTAACAAAAAAGAGAAAAAATTTTTTTTCTTCTTCAGAAACCATCTTCTCTAGAGATAAAGCACTTGTTTGGAAGTGCGTGAAAGGAGGTGTGTTGAGATGAATTAAGCATTGAATAGCTAAGAGTTGAATAACAGTGAAAAGTATTGTATTTACCCGTGCGTGCTTTTATTTATATCCACTCGCACTTTCCATTCAAAATTATTTCGATGTGTAAACATTTTCGAAAATGAAAACACCGTCACATAATAAATCCGTCATAAAAAATGCCGTAAATGTAATCATGCCGCCCTAGGTGGCCGCCTCATGCCTGGCGTCGGCCCTGCGCAAGTTACAGGTTCTATCCTCTTATACGCTTCCGACTGGATCTGTGAACACTTGCCTTGTTGTCTCGGTCTAGCTCATAGTTTTCCAAACCTTTTGTTCCATCGCCCCTGAACACAATCTAACCCATAGCATCCTATGTTACACCCGTAGCTTCTATCGCCCCCTGGACAATTCCATCGCCCACCAGAGGGTGATATTGCCCACTTCGGGAAACACTAGTCTAGCTGATCCCCGGTGAGGGGAGGGGGCACTGGAGTTTCCGAGTTAACTCTTTCCTCGTCATCAAATTTCACGTGATTCAAAAAAAGTCTGATTCTTATCTGATCTGGTCAAAAAGCATCTTCGCGCTTAGAGGACGGGAAAACCACAGAAAACCAACTTCAACCGACTACCACTTTAGCTTCTTCAGCGAGGATCAAACTCGGACTCATTCCTTATCTTTTTTTTTTTTCAAGAACATATAAGAATAAGATCCATCGATCAAAAATTCTTTTTGTGAATATAAAATGTTTTTCATTCTCGGAGTGTGGCTTTTTGTTTAAAAAAAATTCAATATGGTGGTGCATTGAGATCCCCATTAAAAATATAAATAACTATAACAATAACCGTAATTAATAAATAGAAATTATAAATTTTTCCATTATTATTTTTAACGTTTTGATTTAATTATGTTTATGTATTTTGTGTTTAATCTAATGAAGGCAAAAAAAAAAAGGGGGGCGCGCATTAATATAAAGGGCGCATGCCCCTGAGCCAAGGCAGCTGATTTCCAGTGAACCCAAAGAGGCAAACCGATCGAAACTTTCCAAGTATGGCGGACGAGACTGTTTACTGTGGGACTTGGAGGGTAAATTATGATCGCCCTTTCTTATTATGCACGCGATTATGTTTAATAATTATCATATATAATCCTTTATCATAATCGCTATAGTGTAATAGAGATTCATTCTACGTTTAAAACTCTGTAACGAAATTATGAAACACATATATTATTATTTTTTAATAGATTGTAATAATTGCGATCGTTGCTTAAAGAAAAAAAATAGAGCATTAATCATTATAAAGGAACATATATTGCGTTATAATTGTTTAATTTATTAATTAATCTTTGTTTTGTTTCGTAATCGCGTTCTCGATTCAAGTGCCCCCTCGAGTACCAATCCTCTGATTAAACTGTTATCAACAAATACGTAATAGCGTGGTTGCATTGTTATCAAATTGGTGGGGTTGTTACACAAAGCAATGACGCCCCTTGCACCCCCTACCCCGTTAGAGGGGAAGAAGCTGGTAGGGTTCCAGCCCGGGATCTCAACTAGGTACTTTGTCAGCCAGGGTGAGCGAAAAAAGCATTTTGGCGCCCCCGTGTAATGTAGGAGGAGGGCAGCGCTGTATCGATGTATGAGCCCACACCCGGGCCTCAAGAGAAGTAGGGGTCGTCACAAAAATGAAATTTGATTGCAATTTTTGAGGATTTGCCAAGTAGGGTCTCAGAAAAATCACTTGGCCCCGGGGGCCCATGATACTCTCAAGATGGTCCTGAGTCAGAGTGAATTCTGTGCCCCCTCTGGTTCAGCATCAGGGACATCATCAGACTCACCCCCCCCCCCCCCCAGTTGCAACCCTGGTCCTGAGATGGACGTTTCTTTTTTTTTTTTGACATCAAAATTTACTATAGGAGGAGGGTGTCTCCATGATGTAGGTGGGAGAACCATGGGTACACTTCCCACACAGCGGAAGGAAAATTGGTTGTCCCTGTCAGGGTTGTAACTAGGATTTTTTGATTGGGGGGGGGGGGACAGACATGATCATGCTGCCACCACCATCGTGAAATTTTCTAACGGCTTTATAACAGTGTTTTTGTTCTTATCCGAGATGTTATCCAGATCAATGCTATCAACAATTCTATGTAATAATAGCATTGTTATCCAATCGGTTGGGGGGGGGGGGTTATGCTGATGGGTCTTCTATACCCCACAAAGGTAGAGGAGCTGGCAGGGTTCCAGCCCAGGTGTCAGGATTTTTTTACATCATAAATTTACTATAGAGGAAGGGGAGGTATGTTTGACCATGGGTACACTCAGTGCCGTCTTAACACGTGAGCCCAGGGGCCCTCGTGATGATTAGATCTCTGTGGTTTTTGTGATTAAACATGCAAATTGGTAACATTTCTAGTCATGTAGGTGGAATCAGAAAAATTAATTCGCTTGTGAGTCTCATGGTGCTCTCAAGATGGCCCTGGGTACACTTCTAATTTGATTTTTAGTAACACACATGGGAGGAAAAATTGGTTGCCCTGGTCAGGGATTTAACTAGGACTTTTTTTTGGGGGGGGGGGGCAAACACGATCTTTCCACTCCCATCACTGTAAAATTTTCTAACGGTTGTATAACAGTGCTTTTGTTCTCACTTCTAATATCTAACCAGATTAATGTTATAAACAAATACGTAATAATAGCATTGTTATCAAATCGGTGGGGCGTATAGCCTACTGATGAAGCCCTCCTTGCACACTACATGAGGAAAAGGAGCTTGCAGTGTTCCGATTTGGGTAGATTATATAACAGGGTTTTCCTGCAATAGATCTTTCTTTTTTTTTCATTATAAATCTACTGTGATGGGGATCCCATGATGTAGGCGGGGGGGCCCATGGGTACACTTCATGCACATGGGAGTAAAAATTGGTTGCTCTGGTCAGGTCTGTAATTAGCGCTTTTTAAGGGGGTGGGGAAAACATGATCTTGACATCCCTACCCCTATAAAGTTTTCTAACACTTTTACACAACTTGTTTTTGTTCCCATCTTGAATATATATTCAGATTAATGTTACAATAGTCTCGCACACCGACATAAACGTGCCGGCAGAATGTCGGATAATAGGGAGGTATTAAGGAAATGCCTATTAAATTTCAAACTATGTTTTAATTTTACATATTATGATGTGAAATTCTGATAATCATGTTTTACAACGAAACAATTTACCGGAAAAGTGAACTTCTTTACGTGAGAACGTCTATGAGTTACAGAATATTTTGAAGTTAAATGCAGTGCGTAAAAAGTTCAGTCATGTGATGATTTAAAGAAATTTTTGATCATAGTCTGCTTTCCTGACGAGTGCCGTTTCTTCACTACCAAGTCTCACAATTTTTGCAGCATTATGTTGATTCCTGTAGCTTCTTGTTACTGAATGTATTTAATTGCAGTTTCTAGGGCCTTAACTCTGTCGTTATGTGAAATTCTGAGAGGCTCAACAGTTAGTGCTTTATATTTTTTGGGGGGTGGGATGTCAGATTTATGGAATGTCGGATAAGCGATGGTCGGATAAACGACTCTACTGTATCAGCAAATACATAATAATAGCATTGTTATAAAATTATAATTGAGGGGTACACTGATGAGGCTTTTGTACCCCACATGGGGGAAAGGAGCTGGCAGGGTTCCAGCCCAGAGTCCTGGGATGGATCTTTTATTTTACATTATAAATTTACTATGGGGAGGGGCTGTCTCCAGTTGTAGGTATGGAACCATGGGTACACTTTACAGACGTAAGAGGAAAAATTGGTTGCCCTGGTCAGGGCTGTAACTAGGATACTTTGAGAGAGGAAACGTGATCTTGCTATCCCCCTACCACTGTAAAGTTTTCTATAACAGTTGTATATAACTGTGTTTTTGTTCTCGCCTTGAGAAGCTATCCCTTATAAGTGGAGATAGACTTGAAAGGCTGGGGGGGAAGAAGCATAATGATGATGCCAATTCATATATATTAATATACATGATATCAGTTGGCTCTGTCATGGGGGTCCCATATTATACTGGTAGCTTCTGTTGCTTCACTTGTGTCAGCCAATTTTGAGGGGAAACAACAAGATACCAAGTCAATGGGGGGGGGGAAACATTCATTTTTTTTTAGTATCTCCCATTAGGATGAATTCCTGATGTTCCTTCCCCCTCCTCCTTGTGTACTGGTATCCCCCCCCCCCCCCGCTGCTTGTAAGCAGAGGCATATTCACGGGGGGCTAAGTCGGCGACAAATTTGGAGAAGGCAGCAAATGTGAGAAATGATTGGTCAAGAAAATTAGGGTATAATGGAAAGAAGTTGATAAACCATAAATCTGCATCTACCCAGAGGAGGAGGGACAGTTCAGTGAGTGACCAAAAGAGTGGTTTAGAGTGAGGTGCCACAGGTCAGCGAGTGACCAAAAGAGTGACCCCTGAGGAAGGACCCATGTCAATGAGCAACCAGAAGAGTGACCTAGAGTTTATAAAAGCATACGAGTGTCTAAAGCAATGTTCAATCATGTGAGTGACCAAAAAGAGTGATTTAGGGAGTGAGGAACCATGTCAGTGAGCAACCAAAAGCCTAGAGATTGTGTAAGCACAGGAGTGACATATTCAAGTTGGAGGTGGGGAGGGGGCGAGTTGGATATAACCCAAGGCAGCAAATTTGAGGAATGAGATTAGTCCCGAAGCAGAACGTTTTGCATAGTTCTGCAACAAGCCTTCAGCTGCCTGATAATGGCTGAAATAAATGGCTGCCTCTGTGGTTGAAATTCATTTATAGTGTTTTCCATGCCAAAAAGCTCTTTTCTTAAAAATTTCTTTCTGAGATTGTTCTGCAATGTATGTTGCAGATTTCGGCATATTCTGCTTAAGGGAAGAGACTTTATGGGTTAAACATGGCAAATTTTTTTTATCCCACAAGCAGCAAAACCCATAAATCTGCCTGTGGTTTTGAGCTTGCCAAATTGCCAAAAAAAAGAGGCGCCAGCCAAATTTCATGAGCATTCTTTTGAATAACAATTAAAACATAAAATAATATTTTATTTTAATTTTCTTGGGCTCGGTGACCCCCTGTTACTTTAGTAGGGAGAGGCACGCTCATAAATTCTGAATAAAATAAAATAAAAATTCGTCCAGAGACTCAAATTTAGTGATGACATGAGCTAAGATTTTTATGACATAAAAAATTGGTATGAAACGTATTTATGCCCTAAAAAAAATCAGAAATATGTCCTAAAAAAACTAAGAATGGAGAATCCATTCTCTGGGCAAATATGAATTTTTGGGCTCCCTTTGGGGAGCTTCTTTGTTCTTTGGGAGGGGGGGGGGACATACCTATAATATAAAAGGCAGCCAATTTTGGGGACCCCTTAAAGTTTTTGTGGTGACCATTGATCTTAGCGACTTTTGTCCGGGCCATCTGAAGTGTTTGGCGCCGAAAAAAATAGTAAAAAATCGCCAACCTTCAGATTATACTGCATCTGTTCCCATTTTTTTAATTAACAGAACATTCAAAATAATAAAAATAACGCGAACACAACCTGGTGTGCATCACACCAACAACCATCACACGCAACCGCCGCCATATCATTCAATAATGCTTGAACTCACTCTCTTCTTTTTCTTTCTTCGTGACAAAAGTGTTTGCTTAAAAGTGTCATCTATGGATCTTAAAACGTTACATGGGGAAATAAATTCTGTTTTAGAAGAATTGAAAGAAAAAGTACAATTTAAAATTTCAAAACCTGCCATCTGGGAAAGAAAAACTGAGTTGTCCCGTTTCCATACTTTATCGAACTTACTACTGGAACTCTATTCAGATATAGTTATGAATCAGTTATTGCTATCAGAAAGCCAGAGTCCCAATGTGATTGCATTAAGCCCTGTGCACTGTGTATAACTATAAATTTGTGTTAATTGCATTTTCTGTTTTCTGTGCAGATTGTGAAATGCACTTCGTTGATGAGAGGGGTGGAGTCCTCTGGAATAGAAGGGTATGTGCTTCATTATTATGAATAAAAACTCATCTTAGATCTCTATTGTGCACTGACTTTTTTTCTTCTTCAGAAATCTTCGCGCAAACACTACGAACAATGTAAAAATGTTTTACTTCTTTTTTTTGAAAGTCTGGTGTTTTAAATTCCAGGACAGAGTTTACTCTTGACGAAAGTGGGGATGTGTCTTGGAACATCCCAGAAAATACGGAGCCCATGCCATTCTTCAATTGCGAGACATTTGAGGTAGTAGTATCAATATCATTTTCCATTATGGGAATTTGCCTTTCTCCCAATGTTCTGGAATCAGTTTGGTGGCATAAACCTCTGTGAAGTTTGATTAGTCCTATATAACAAAAATATTTTCTTGTATTATTTTATAGATGTATATGGGTGATCCTCACTACTTGCGGTTTTTCGGCACATTCGTTGGTCACGTAATTGAATTCAGGGTATGTATCGGTTTTATGACGTAAGCTTATTGCAGTTCATTTTGTAGCATGTGCCTGGATACAAATATTTATTTGACACAGTATTTATCATTGACATCACTCTTCCACATTACATTAACACTTCGAGATATTAAAGTTTAACCTGCGTATATGATATATATTTACAGGGTATCCGGGCTAAAAGTATTCAAAAGTACTGGCTTATAGTGAGAGAACCACACACGATTACTTATGAATTTAAGTTGCATTGAAGAGGGTAACTCCATGTTTATTTAGGCTAATAAAGTTAGACGCGAGTACCATTAGCAGCTGTGAGATGTCCAAGCGGTATTCAATCTCTTGCCAAGTGGTTAGTAGTGTTTTAGGTGTTATTAAATAAACTGCTGCCGAGACATGCTGTTGATACAGATGTGAATGGTATGTGCTAGCATTAATGCTAGCATTTAACGCTAGAATGACAGATGCTGTCATTTTGACGTGCGATTACACCCAAAGGGTTAACCTAAGATATTAAAGTTTTGTGATTTTTCTCATCTTCTCGAGACTTTTGATTTCTTAGAATATAAATGTTCTGGGTTTCTTGGTCAAGTGGCAAAATGAAGAAGGCATTAATGGCCAGAACAAATGAGTGGCTAGCATGGCGGTAGTGGTCATCTTGACAGTGATAAAGATTTTGCGCTAATATGATTATATAAAAAAATTTGAAATAGACTTTTTTTTATGTGAACACAAATATTAGAAAAGAAAACAATGTACACATTTTGTACTATTCTGAGCTGCAGCTATGGAAAAGCCTATTCAATCAATATGGTATTTGTATGAATGTTGTTGCATTGGTATTTATATAAAGAGTTTTGTATTCTTCTGGGCTCATGCAGAAAGACATTTACATGATGAAGAATTTCAGATGGCCAAGGGTTTATTGCAAAAATAAGACCGAATAGACACTGTTTTAAGAAGTTTTGGTAAAGAAAAATGTTTTATGTTAAATTTTTCCCACTGTTGTTAAAATGATTGCTTCCCATTGCTCTAGGAAGTTCGAAATTCCTTCTATTCTAGTGTTAACTTGCATCACTGATATTACCAAATGATTTTAGTGCCTTGTCAAGCTGACTGGCAGTCACTTCATTACTGCTGCTAGAGCAGTCTCTGAGCAGCTGACGACAGTGCACCTGTATGACCTTGGTAGAGAACTTTGTTATAAAAAAAACTTGGAGCAATCTCTTACTGATGATGTGTCTTTTTCTTAACTAAGCATGCATGGCTCTCTCTCAGTGTAAGCCATCATTTTTAGATGCCTTTAGTCCGGACACCCTTTATGTATATATTGCTGATCTGATTAAATACAAATAACCAAAAAAAAAACGAATATCATAAAGCCATTGTTTTCTGGTATAAAAAATAGTTTATATTTTTTGTATAATTTTTTTAAAAATATAAACTTGGAATATTTAGGTACTTTATTCATGTATTCCAGGTTGACCAGCCAAAAGAAGATACCATTACTCTGACTTACAATGACTGGTGTGTATTATGGTGTGAAAAGGTATGCTTGAAAATTTCATCTTGGCTGTTGAATCAGTGAATTCTATAATGAATATTCATGCTCTTCTTTTAATCCGTAGAAGTTTCTATTGCTTTCCATGATTCGTGACTGCATGCAAAGCTTCATGCAGTGTATAGAAAAATATGTCATTTCTATAATTGAAAAAGAAATGCTTCCCCCACAGTCAAATTTTCTAGGTGAAGCTTGTACATGACCAGATGGTTATTTACCAGAAATTACTGTAATTATAAAAATATATCATATTTCTTAATGTGACTTGTTCTTAGTGACCTTGAACAAGCTTCGCCTTATATTATCCAATTCAGTTTTTGTGAGGGAGAATCTGCTCTGCCTGTTATGTTTAAGCAAGTCTTTGTTTCACTTAGTAAATAGGCCTATACTTTCAATCCAATATGAAATAGAAATACAAATGAAAAGCAATCTTGTTTCATCTTAAAACTGTGAAAACATTTTGGTAATCCTTTCAATGATCCAAGTATGATGTTTTTCCTGACAAAAAGTTAATTTCGTTTTAATATTTCTTGGAGGATTTATCACTTTTTTTTGTTAAGAAACACAGAAGTCTGTGTGTAACATGCACTGTAAAAAGATTAACCAGCTATGCTGTAATATCCATGCCTATCAGATACGGTAACCAGGCACTGAATTTTTAACTCTCAGATCATATTTATTTTATCTTAAGTTGGACATAAGCCTCAATTGTCACCTATCATTACTATCAATACATCTCAAATTTGAAGCTAAAATAAGACACACAATCAGTTTTTTCCTTGCACAATTTTTTTTTACAACTGCTCAACAATTTTTTTTATCAACAATATTACATGTGATCTCATGATGGCCTAATAATTCATGGTAAAAAGTTTTTTCTTATATCTGTTAACAATAGCTATAACAAACTTCCATATCATTAACGTAGCTGCTTCAAATGACTTAGCATACACAATAATTTCATTGTACTTACTTTTTTCTTTGGTTATTTTAGTGAACCCTAAATCTCTTCCCATACAAGAATGAGATATCTAGGCCTATATTAGATGGAAGAAATACATTTGAACTCCCCTCTCTTTTTCTTTTATCATTGCAACATTTTATTAATAACCCAATGAATAGGAATCAGCTTTTTTTGTATTTATTTTTCCCTTTGCTATAGTTTGACAGGTAAGAAGAAAATGTATGACATGTATAGGAGAACGGTGGTTGGGGGAAGGACAATCTGCTCTGCAAAGATACAAATTTCAGAGATTTATCGCTGGTAGTTCTCACCTATACATAGTTTAAATTTGTTCCCAAAAGATTGTACATAAAAGAGTTAATGTGTGTTTTTCACCTCACTTCTGTGACTTCTTTTTGGATATCCCTGTGTGGCCAGGTGTGGCCTCTAGGCTGTGAATACCTATTTCAGACCATGATATTATTATAATATAATGATTATAATAGTATTATTGTAATCCATAAGTATTATTGTAATAGTATTGTATAGGATTTTCTATTTGTGAATTATTTTTGATAGTGCATTGCTTGATTTTTTTTCTATTTGTTTATCATAGGTGATGACTGGTAGTTCAAAACATAATCTGCCCTTCACGTTTATGAGTGCCTTAGAGGAGCATTACTTTTCTGATCTGTCTATTTATGCAAGCAGCGGGAAAGAGGTGAATTATACATAACAATTAGAGTGTGAAAGTATGCAGGCAAAATGCTATTTTAACATCGTTGAAAGCCTCCCATCTTTCCAGTCCCCATTTAAATGCAACGAACACAGCTATGTAAGAGAGAGAAGCTGAGAAAAATTAGAAATTGGTTTTCTTCTCCCAGGCTTCTCATAATGTGTCTTTCTCCTGCATTGGACTGCATTGTATATGTATAGCTCACTGATCACTGTTCCAAGAGGTCATCAGTTGACGTCTTGGCTCACCCAAGCCATGTGAGTTGAGAAGGCTCTGGCTCTGAGAGCTCACATTGTATTGGGGGAATTTGTTTTGTGACACCACAAATTCACTGCAAAAACCCATGACAAGTTATTTTAGGTATTTAGTATTCGATTGAACTGATAAGAGACGTTCTCATGGGGGTGTGACAGGTGCGCCACACTGGGCCCTACCTTTTGAAGTAGGCTATCTGCATGTGTGGTAATATGCATTAAAAAAAAAAATTACATCTTTTTACAGGAATAAAACATAGTAGCTGTGGTTAAACTTAAAAATGACTGACAATTTTTCAAATAATGCAACAGATAAATCAGAATCATTCATATACTTCGAAGGAACCCAACAATCATTTTCTCTCGGGCTCCGCGTCTGGCAATGCTGGCTCTAATCAACACCTAATCCTGAGGGACCACAAATACTTTATTTTTGACATTGAATCAACTTCATTTTGAAAATAGTGCAGTTATTATAAGCTATAATTGAAACAGTAGACAGAGTAAGTGCAAATATTATTTGCACTTACTCCACTGATTATATATGTCTTTTTTAATGCCTATTTTGAGCATTTTTTGTCTTTTTGCCTATTTCTAGTGACTAAACTTCCACGCTCTAATAATAATAATTATTATTATAATATATCATATAAATTCATGCTCGTATACCTTAATGTATGCTGCTCCATTATTGTGAATGTCATTTTTAGGCTAAATTATGAGAATATCAACAGAAAACAAATTAATTTGAAAATTTGAATATGTACAATGATGCAATCAGTGAGTTCTGGCATTTATAAAGAAAAATTTTGACGTTCCACATGCAAGGTGCAAAATACAGTCATAAGGTCAACATGTGAAATTAAAAAGTTAGGCAAAAGCAGGAAAAATTCTAGTGCAAACTGCAAAATGTAATGAATTTCGAATGAACGTTCTTGCATATCTTTTTGTCTACCTGCATTGGTGATGTTTTTCTTTGCAGTTTAAAGTCCATAAAACAATTTTAAAACTTGCTAACCCTTCTATTTGTTGGGAGCAACCTCCATGTCTACTGGATGGACTTCCTGAGGATGTATTGTACACAGTTCTCTATTACTTATACTGCGAGTGTTTGCCAGCAGATCTGCAGGAAGATACTGCTAGAAATTGCTTGACACATGTCTCCAAGTTGCAAGGTTTCAAGACATTCCAAGAGCTCTGCGAACTCTTCCTCAAGAACTCTGCATTGAAACAACGTGAGTGTTTTGTATTTTGTATGTGTGTTTAAAGTTTCGGAAATTGTTATTTTTTGAATGAGATTTGCTGCACATTTTCAATTTTTTTTAAAAATTATTTGTTGAACGGATAGAAAATGACAAAATAATGTTAATTGCTTAAATTCAGACTATATGCATCTGAGTTCAGCATCAGTTATTTGAACATTTCACGAAAAATCTTCGATTCACTATTTTTTATTAAATATTTTTCACTGTATGTCAGTTGGAGCAGGCCATTTTCACTGTTGTCACTGTTAGATATATTTTTTGATAGCTTTTTTGAAAAGACTAAAAAAAAGACTGATTCAAGGAAGTTTTTGGACTCTATTGTGTATCTAACACAACACTACCTATGCACCCAGACTGTTAGGTAGGTACACACACAGTTACACTTCCGGCACAACTCACTAGGTAGTAAATCGCCCATATATGGTGATAGACCTGAGTTGTGCTCGGTTTGAAAGAAAGAAAAAAAAGGACTATTGCGCGTGTGTGAATTTTCTTCATGTTTCTTTCTTTCCCTGAAAAATTGGCGAATGAGTGAAATGTGGTGGCTAGACATTGATTTCCTGAGACATCAGGCAATTGACCTGAGAAATACATTGTTCTTTTTCCAACAATCTAATCATTGTCACATATATAGAGACAAAGTTTTTCCATAAATTTTTTAAAGGTTTTAAAATTTAAAAGAAAAACATTAATTACTAAATTTTTTTTAAATCTCTTCAAATGGCTCGCATTTTCATCTACAAAAGTTTAATTTTTCGACTGTTTTCATTTCTTTTAACCCTTTAATTTGCAAGCATTGGAATATCCTGAGAATTTTTTTTTGAGGGTTATATTAAGTAAATGAGGTAGCTACTCTATATGTTAGTTCATTGCAAAATGATAATTGTCAATATTGAAAAAAAAAATGTATGGATGTTACACACTACTGTAGTTTATATGATTTACATACATTAGAATATTATAAAAATGTCATTTATTGTTTGCCAACTTACTTTTTTTGTTATTGTCGTAGAATGCAGAGCAGTATTTCTCTTCCATACATGGTATTTGACTTCAAAAATGCAAGAGTTAACTATCATCATTGCTTGGCTTGTCAAAAAATATGTATAGGTACACGTGTACCTTTGAGCCATTCTGCTAGTGAAACTTTATGAACAGCTCACAAGTAAAAACCAAATGTTTGGGAGTTGTTTAGAAGCATCAGTGCCAAAACGAGCTCAAGATATATAATGCCTTCACTTGAGAAGTACAGTGAAACTGCTCTTAATGGTCACCCATCTTTTATGGCCAAATAATAGTCTCTTGTATAATAAAAGTGTGTATTTCAAACCCCTGGTTGATAGTTGCTTCTCTTTTATAAACAATTTTTTTTATCCCTTTGGTGTTCGCAAAAGAGGGATTTTACTGTATTACAAATTTCAAATTTTCAAATTTTCTTTATTTAAGATTTTTAAACACAGTTGCAAAACATTTAGGGGCTAAGCAAGCTTGTCAGCCCACAATACAATATCTGATACATATCTGTCGGCATAAATAATGAGAGAAAAAAGAAAGAAAAAACACTCATATATATATATATAACACCAAGAAATAAGTGGCAACAGGAATGGAATTGATAAACAAAAAATTTTGGCATTTAGCAGCGTATGCAGGATAAAAGAAGATTACATTACAATATCAAACAGATAATTCAAATCTTCTTGAGTATTGTATTGAATTTGTATTGCTTGAGAGCACAACACTGTTGAATAAAGGGTTAAATTGCATTTCACATTTTTTTAAAAATTGTCTATATTTTTGAGACCAAGCATGTAACTTTCTTTTATAGGCTATTTGTGCAATATAAATCTAAAGAAGCAAGAAAGAGAAATGTAGTTCACATCCTGGGTTTTGACATTATGTAGGCCTAACTATGAGTTTTAGGTGCACTCAATTAACTATAAGTTTCACCAGGTTGTTAATTTCTCATCTTTTCAGTTGTTTTTACCTGAGGAGTTAACTCGTCCTAGTATTGTGATGATGATTGATTGATTGCTTTAGTGGTTAACCCTTTAAGCAGCATTGACAAGATATATCATCTCCTTAAAATCCTCTTATTTTAACATTGACAAGCCTAGATATTTTGTAAAGTTGATTTCTGAGTGGAACCCTTTTACCCTATACTCCGAAAAATGTCTACTTCATTAAGAAAGGTATGATATGTTAAAGGGTGTTACATGATTTATACTGTACCTTAGTAAGGGTTAATCGACCACAGGATGAGGTTGGGAATAAAAGTGTAAAGAATAAGAGGGGCTGGTTTTTGACGAGCTCATAAGATAGAAATAACGAATGGTGTGTATAGCTGATAGTAGATAACTAGAACAATGGATTCCATTCTTCTCTTTTCATCTTTCTTAACCCCTTAACTGCTCAGTCGTCTATGAGCAATCTATGCTATTATCATGATTGTTTGAAGTTTTTATTTATTTATTTTTCAAGACAAGTTCTCTGCCAATATGAATTTTCTGTAATGTGTTCTACTTTCGGCAAACTCTATTTTGGAAATGCATTTGATGGTGAATAACTCTAGATAGAGCTCAATGTACACAGAATTTGGGGTAATCTTGTTAAAATTCTACTACTACTAAACCAGACATACACCTTGTCCATATTCCTCTGGGGAACCTCTAACGAATTGGTACATGTTGGAATGTGTGTGTATGTGTTGTGAACCTAACATGAAGTTTGTTTCTTTGTAATGCCTGTTATGTGCAGTGCTGCCACCTGCCACCAATTTTCTATGACTGAAGTGTGATGATTGAATAATTGTATCATTGTAGGCCTGTTGCTCTCTGTGGCGAGACTTTTTAATGAGGAGACTGGCCCGCCTTTTTGCACCTTAAAGTTGAAAGAAAATGACTAAAATGCTGTGAAAACATGCTATTTAAGGCTGGGTGCACATTGGTTAGACACGACTAGACAAGCTTAGTCATTGTAGCATACAGTGATTTGTATGCCGCAACACTTACTGGTTAGTCATACAAATTGTGACATACATTGCGTCATACAACTAACTAAGCTTTTCTAAAGCTGTCTTGTCTTGTATCTTGTATAGCTGGTGTGTGCCCAGCCTCAGGTCTGCATTGAGTAAATATTCATACTGCTTGAACACATATAACATGTATGCATGCAGTGGAAGAGTAGCTACGCCAAAGAAATGAGATGAGTGAAGTGATATTTGGTATGAAGGGGTGTTTCAATGAGGTGTTCTCCCGTTGGGAAAATTCATGAAGTAAGACAATGAAAATAATCAACAGAAAATACCAAGGTTTAGTGTTAGTATTGACAGAATAATGCATCCAAATTAATCTATATAGATTTTTTTCTTTTATTGGATAGGGCTATGTATTTTATAGTTACCACCGAAACCTGATAAATTTTCTTTTCAATTCTTAGAAATCATCACACTGGTTACAGAGATGCATACTTGTGCCAATCACATCATTGACTACTTCAGTGGCAAAAGGAGTGGTCAGGATTCCCCACAAAACGCTACTGCCAATGGACCCCTTCTCACTAATGGTGTAGTCGAAGGTGACAATCTTGCTAGCAACCCTGCTAAGCTGTGCTATGTAATCAAACAAGCATTGCGGGAAAGTGCTGTGGGTAAGTCGTAGGGAAAGAGGGGAAAAAATTCCAGTATCAACAGCTCAAATTGATAACACTATCATTACCTATAAATTTGTGAGAATGCTCACTAAAGATTTTACTTTAAGATTAGCTCTCCCCTGTATGTACATAGAAACTTTCATATAATGATAATCTTGTTACAGTTGAACCTTGTTACAGTTATGTAGAATAAATCCATCATGGGAAATTTTTTTTTTCTTGATCAGTCCTCAGTGGTTTAATTCTGCATTTAGTGGAGGAAAAAAATTATATTTGTACAAAGATGTGTTTATTTAAAAACCTACTCTTGAAAAATGACTTCTCCATAAACGTATAATGCAAAAAAAGGTAAAATCTTGAGAGCTTTTTTGATTTTTTTGGGATAAACATTTTTGCTAGCATTTATTATGCAGCTCAGATTAAACAATGTTTTTAGCTATATTTTTTTTGTCTAATGGCCTCCTCTGTGTTTTTTTTCAGCTGGAGCCAAAATCCTCATTCTCTGTGATCTCTACTCAAGAAGGAAAAATGAATTATCAAGAGAAGAACGACATGAAATAATCAAATACTGCAAATCAAGGTATAATTATAGGCAGTACTATACAATGTTTGATCATGCATTAACCAGTAAACGAACCATGTTTGTGTTGTGTTTTATGATTATCTTCAAATGATTCAATGATCTGGATATTTATTTATACAGGTTAAAATTAACTGCAATTAACTCCAAGTACAGGAGCTTATAACCACTCTATAGTTTGTGAATATCCTAAAATTCGTTTTGGTCATGGTGGGGATAGTTCTTGAAATTTTGTGTAGCTTAACTGTGAGGAACCTAAAAATTATTTTCGGGTAAGATATCAGGATATTTTTAAATGTTTGTTGTATATTTCCTTAAAAAAATTACTCATTTTGAAAATTTCATAATCTCTGATTATGTTCCAACTTAACATCTTACTATATCTCTTTCACTCTTCAGTGTTAGTGGCAAAAGCATTGAATTGACCCAAAAAGATGTTTGTGGGAATCATGTGTTGTAACAATCATGTTTGAGTTTTTTGATGTGATGAAGTAGATGTGAATTTCTCTTTTTTGCTCAGTGTGTTTCGTTTCTTGCATCTTAGGTTACCCATATTCATGAACCAATTCCATAAGCTTCTTGATGTCATCAAATTGTCATTTGGGAATCTGACTGCCAAAGAAAGAATGGAAATAGCTTCATACTTGGTTCCAGAGGTATGTGTTGATTCCAAATGATATGTGTATTATATGCAGTGGAAATCCCATATAATGATAACCTGAATAACTATAATCTCCTATATATAACATCAGTAATATAATGATATTACTCTCTGGTCCCAGTGCACTTTTTATAGTACAATAGAACCTCATTTCAATAGACTAATAGGGCTAAAGGTTGTCCTTTTTGATGAAAGTCTAGTTTATGAAGTACACTTATCTGGATGTAATGAAACAAGGTGTACATCAATGAAAGTAGAGTAGTTAATTATAAAAAGTGCTTATTATACATCAAATAAAATACAGCTCTCAACATATGTAGGTTGTGTATTAGAAAGGGAGTGTAGTAAATCATTGTCTAGCTTAGAGAGATGTGTTTGGATGAAGTTCTGAAAAGCTTATAAATTTTATTTATAGTTTTTATTATTTTTAATTCATTTATCAAAGTGAATGAATATGTGAGGATCACATGTAAAATATGAACTTGAAAGTCAAAATTTTAAACAAATCAAAATTCCATATTCCTTCTAGTAAATTAAACATGGTTTCTAAATTTTTTCAAATCTAAGATTATAAGAAAATAAGACCATTTTTATATATTATCTCTGCATTAATCATTTTCTTTTCAGATTGAAATGACTCTGGATTCCATGTTCCAATTTGTGACAGAAACCAAAGCTGCTCTGGAGCAAATAATAAACAACTCAAGCGGGACGAGTGACAAGGCTTGTTCGGCACAGAATGAGAAGTCAAAGAAAGGAAGTGTTGGAGAAGCTTTGGGTCGTTCTTTGAAAAATGTAAGACAAAAATAGTGTGAAACTTCTGTTTGATGCATTTGTTTATTATCATCTCATTCATCAGTACCGCTAAGCAAAAAAAACCGTAAACAATGACCGGTTGCAGTATTTGTTGAAGCTAGTGTGGCAATATATTTTTTGAGATAAATTGCAGCATGCCAATGTGCTTTGAATGTTAGTCTTGTGTTTGAAATTTTTTCTCTCTCTCTTCAGGCACTTCACATGAGAGAGCTTATGAAATTGAGAAGTTTCCACGAGAGGGTCACAGTCAGTTTCATGAACCTCATGCATAGGAAGTTAGTAGACGTACTTTGCTATTCAAAGGCTCATTCTCTTAAATAGCCAGTTCAAAAGAAAATTTCTTAACTAGCATCTTGTTTATGGCCTATGATTTTTATTTTATTTTTTCCAGGGAGAACTTCAGTGATATGAACTTATTGAACAAGAATCGTTCCATTGCAAAGAATTTGGAGCAGTTAATTGATGAGGTGATTGATTTTTTTCCTTCTGTGCTTAAATCTTGACATATCCCAGGTGCTAAGTCACCATGGCAACAAAAAAATTGGTACTGGAACTTAAAATTTTCTTTGTGCTATTATTAAATTGTAGTCATGACAATACAAAATATTTTCAGCATGAAAATAATGTTGAAGATGCATGAAAAAGAAATGTCTAGGACAACAAAAAGATTTTTTTCTAATATTTTTTGTCGATAAAAAATATGCTTGACACTCAAAAAAAAAATTGGACTGGTGCCTAAATGTGTGTGTTTTTTGGATCCCTGGCTCAAATGAGTAATTGTAGCTCATATTTTATTTGTTATCTATATCTTTTTATAAATTAATTGGCTAATCAGTGGTTTGTCTGTACAGATTCCGATGTTCCTTCTACGAATCGAGGAGCTGAGGTCTGCTCTGGATGAGAAGCTGACTTGGAAAGAGTGGAAGTACTTATTCAAATTTGGAACTTCAAAAGTGGTAGGTATACATGCATGAGAGTGTAAGTTAATATTGACATTACACACACACACACACACGCAGCGCAAAATCTTGCAGTTCGTTAAAAATTATCTAGCTGTATATTTGTAACGAATAGCACCAACTCATATAACATTTCATGCACGAAATAAATTTTGTGTCATGAATTTTAAGTTATTCATGCTTTGAACTTCTTTTATTTATTTTTTTATTTTCTATGATTTTTTTGTTGACTTTAATGTGTTATTTCAAAGAAATTGTTTCTTGTAGGCATGGGTTCTCAGCAGGTTAGTTTGTCACAAGTCTACACTCCATACGATGATTACGCACATCTGTGACCTAGTCAGTCGTGATCAGTTTACCAGAAGCCTGATACAGGTTGGTCTCCTGGATCCACCAGCATCTGCATCTGCCAGCTGCTTGAATCAGGGTAACCAGAGCAATGGCGTCTGCGCAAGTGCATCACGAAGTCCAATAAATAGTCCAACAACATTTTGTCAGGTAGGTGTACTTTGAATATTATTTTTTCTATTCCTCTCCTATGATGTTTAAGAGCTCAACTATCCACTGATTTGGTTTGTGTCATACACAAGCTTTCTGAGAAGTTAGGATCCTATAGAGTAGGGGGTGCACAACTCAAGTCCGTGGACCAGATATGCTATAAAGCTACCACCCACTGACCTCAAACTGGTGTAATTATCGTTTTCTGTGGATGAATTGATACTTTTTAGAAACACTTTTCCAGTCTAAACAATCTCGGTTCTTTTTGCTGTTCTTTGGTACAGTAAAACTTGGGAATATGAGTATTTTTTTAAGACAAGCAATTTTTTAAAATAAATATTGATTAGATTACCATGCAACCCCTCACAAAACGAGCAAAAATGTTTAAGTTTTTTTAATAGATACTGACTTGATATACAAGATATTTCTTGCAATACAAGTAGTACCTATGCTAAAGACTCCTTCAGATGAGCACTATAATTTTGTGTACTTTGTTTTTTTTGTCTGTTGAATGTCAGAATGTCACTTGATCCTAACTAAAAAAACCAACAGTTTGCTTTCTTTTACTGTGGACGAGGTCATCTTAACGAGTTCATCCATGCCCAAACATTTTTCAAGGCAGTGTTTATTGTTTTAAGGGGAGCACCTCCAAGTGTGTTTTCTCTTGAAATTTTCATATTTATTTTTCTGATAAAGTGCAAAAGATATTGGGGACGATTTTTTTTGTATTGATTCCTGTTATGCTTGTAACACACAGAACTGAGGTTTTAAATTGAGCAAACGGAGGATATGACATATTACTGGCGAGCCGTTGATCCTAGAGGTATACTTCCAATTAGAAAAAGTTTCCAAATAATGTGTAGTCCTCAGATATACCATTCGTGTTGCAATGGGTTGTATAGTTATGAAAATAAAAAAAATAACATTTTATACAATCCCTGTGTGCTCCAAAACCTAATTAGAAAGTTGTTGCCCTGTCTCTCCTGATGCCAAAAAAAAAAAAAAAAAAAAAAAAAAATTCACATTTTTAAGTGCAATATTGACCGATATATTCAAATTCAAAAACGGGGAAAATTCGGGAAAAAACAGTGTTAAATGTGAGTAAAATGGTTTTTTTCTGCATTTAACACTGTTTTTTAATGTCTAGGATCAATGGTTTGCCAGTAAAATGCAATACCCCTCCCCCTCGTTTGCGATACACCATGTGTAATTTTTATAAACATTTTGAAAAGTAGTACTTTTTACTACAAGACTGATTGTACAATTTTTTGCACTTTGATTTTTAAAATTCCCTCATTTCTGTGTGTTACCAACATAACAGTGGGGGAAAAAAAATCATCCCAATATCTTTTGTAGTTTTAAAGGAAAGGGAACATTTTTATTTAAAAAAACTAAATTTTTCAAGAGCCGAAAAAAGGAAAAAATAACTTTTTTTTAGAATATTTTTAAACAAATTTTTGAAATATTTTGACCGATTTCAAATTTTTTTTCTTTTGTTCTATACGTTGGTCATACTGCAACCTGCTATATTATAACTTCCATTATTTATTTGCATTTTTCTGTGTCCATGCTGTTTATTTTCTTTCTTTGTTTTCAAGTTTTTACGTTGCATTTTTTTTTTTTGCTTTATGAGTGGAATTTTCTTTTATTTTATAGTTTGGTTGTTTATATAGTTCAGTTTATTTTGTATTTACAATTTAGTGCAAAATCTGATACAAAACTATACCAAGATCAAAAAGGACTTTCAAAAAAAGAAAAGGCTTTTTCTTCGAGGGTAGAAGAAACCCTGACCCAGGTTCATATTAGAAAAAATAAAAGAGAATTTTTCATTTTTTTAAATTAGTTCATTAGTTTTCATAGTTTTTCATTATAAACTATAAAAACCATCTATCTTGTGCCAGTATGAAACAATAAAAAGATACAAATACGTTATGTATAAAGGTAAGTAGGTATATAAGAAAAAAGTATGTACGACTTATCTGCCTTCTAAATAAAATTGAAAATATAATTTAGTTACTTCGTGTTAAATAGGAAGTTTATTTATGTCACAACAAAACAAAGAGGGGTTTATGTGGAGCGGTGTTGGCTGTAGCTACAAGTCAACCTGCATGAACATGTTGTGACATCCCTGTTTCTAACAAAGAATTTAAATTACTTCTAGCTATCGCAAAAATATGCGGTTTATGGTGTTTCATGCAGAATTTTGTGCATAATAATAAGCAATAAAAAAAAGATTTTTTTCTACTTTCGTAATTGCTCCCCTTAATAGAAAATTACATTTAAAAAATGTATATTATATACATATGTATATTAACAAAACCCTTCAATAGTTTAAAGGCCCTTGTGTGATTTGGGCCCATTCGTTAAGACATCACTGGACTATGGGAGCATTCATAGCACGAGAACACAAGAAGGTGAGGTCATCTTGTTCATTGTTAATGCAAGAGGGAATTCCAAAGTGAATCCCCTTGATCCTCTATACCAGTGGTTCTCATCTGGGGCCACATGGCCTCCTTGTAGTTCTGAGATATTTTAAGGGAGAGGGTGCATGAGAGAAAATCAAGTGGAAGGGGGAGCCATGACAGGTGGTTAAAGGAGCCTCAGAGAGCTGTGAAATAATAAATTTGTATGTACTTTCAGAATCTGGTGTAATTGCCCATAGAACCAGGATCCTCCTTGAAGCATGGTCTGGAAACTTCATGTCCATAGGGGCCCCTACATAATGAGATCTGGTTCTATGATTTTCAAGAGTAAGCATTCAAATCTAAGCTGCTTAGCTAAATACAAGAAGCTCCAGAACATCACTTATGAAGGAGGGCACAATTTTAAGTTTTAAGATGTGGCCTGCATGAGACCTCCCTGAGGTGCAGGAGATAGACATAATTCGTAACATTTTTTAAAAATAAATTGAATTAAAAAATCAGTCCAGTAAATAGAGTCTTCGTATAAACACAGAGGCGTATAGACAGAAATTGGGGAGGAGATAACGTGGGCTATAGCCCAGGGTGGCTTGTTCAGGGGAATGGGTAGTCAAGAAAATTGGACCAGAATAGGAGCAGGGTAAACGTACACAAATGGGGTGGGTAGAGATAATGTGGGCTATAGTTCATTGTTGCTTGTTAAGGGGAATAAGTAGTCAAGAAAGTTAGACCAGAACAGGAGCAGGGCAGGAAAATCATAAATTTGCCTTTGCTTCTGGATAAGGGTGGAGGGGGGATAATATGGGGTCTACATGAAAAGAAAATATGGTCCAAAAATGGGCGAAAAAAGGTTAAGAAACACTGTTCTATGTCATACCAAAGATATTCAAACCTTCAATTTAAAGTAAGCAATAATTCAATACCCCAAAGCAGAATATGCCGAAATCTGCCACGTACGTTGCAGAACAATCAGTGTTACTGCAGAACAATTTTAAGAAAAATGTAGAAAACACTATTATAGGAACTTTTACTGCGTAAAATTTCCAAGTCAGCCAAGGGCTCTTTGCAGAACAATGCAAAACATTCTGCTTTGGGGGTACACAATAATTTAAAATAAATAAACCTGCACTATATCTTTGAAAAGAGTCTCGACTGGCATGGAGGGAGATGGTTGGTTGTGGAATGAATTATGCTCGCAAACTGAAGATTCACTGTATTTTTATTTGGTAACCGATTGAAATCGTGTTCATGCAGAATGATTGTGAGACATTCAACAGCTGATATATTCATCACAAGGGATATTAAGAAATTTTTCTTTATTAGAAAGAGACAAAAAAGAAATTTGCATTACGTTGAAATAACCGATGTTTTCAATTGACATGACATTTATGGCATTAATGTGAAAAATGTTTGTATATGAAGCTATAAACATTTGATAATGGATTTCGTCTGCCAAATTATGCAGGTATTACCATATTTTGAATCATTCAAGCTTGGACTTATAAATGAATGAATCGATTTGCAATAATAATTTAGTGATGAAAGATTGTATTCATTAGTGTATAATGGTATGGTGATGCTGCGAGAAAATTATAAATTGATGTCATGCATACTAAGTTACGAAAGATTCATATTTTTCTTTACTTCTGTATAGATTGGAATGGTAGAGTCATTATGCCGTTCACCATCCCCAGATGACAGTACGTTAGCCAAAAATGCTGTCTTACTACTGAATAGTGGCGAAGAGACGGATATGTCTTTTGAGATCATTATGACAACTCAAGGTAACAAATATTGAATTTTTTTAAGTAAGAAAAGCCAAGTCATATTTGAAAATTAATATTATTTTCTTGGCTCATAATGCATTGGGAAAGAGATTTTTCTGGTTGTTATGCTGATACAAACCTTTCCTACTGTATTACCGGGGGGGGGGGGGGTGGTGAGAGAAAATGACATTACCTCTCTTACTTTTTTGCCACCTGGGCGATCTTTGCTGTCGTTGAAGGAGGCTGCAGTCTCCACTTAGTGCAGCACCCTATTAATATGTGTTATACAGAAAGGAAGGTTGTGTTTCTGGTGTATGGGTAGCACACACTAGCCTGGTACACAAGAGGACCCGTGTTCGATTCCCAGAGGAGTAACTTTTCTTCTTAAGGCTCTTATGGCATAACAACTAGAAAAATCTTTTCCCATATTGAAAATCACTTAGAAATTCCTGTATTTTTGTTTTTCAATGTAGATTTATATTTTTAAATGCTATTTTTGTGCTCGCTATACTTATATATATTTTTAATATTATTTAGGAAATAATAGTTTACAAATATCTACATAATGCTATTTATCCTTCCCCTTAAGTTAAATCATGGATCTGGTGTAACATTAATCCTATGCAAGGCATCTATAATATTTCATCTTTCTTACCCTGTTTTATGCCCAGGCGGTATCTGGTGTCCATATCATGCAATTTGAAATACATCGGTATTTAAGGATCAGGCAAAACCTGCTTTACGTCTCCTTTGAGATATCTGAGTGTTCCCCGAGGGTGGGCGCATCCGTAATTGAGAAAAAAAGCTGCCAAAACTCAGCATGAGGAACTAAAAACACAGAAGCATCTATCAGAAATCAATGTTGAATTGTGTGTGTGCTTAAATCCATGTTTTAATAAAGCACAAATTAATCATTCGGATGCCCTGCATCATTTTCGCAATAAATGACATAGCACTATCAAGAAATCCACCTGCTTTAACAATACATCTTTCTCCTATTACCTTTTTCCAGAATAGCAAAGATTTGCCTCAGAAACAAGAAGTTTTTATAAATGATAGTGATTGTGCTTATTGACATAAAATTCATATTTTTGATTTCTTGATTGCTAATAGTTTGTTCAATTGTTTCAGAGCCTTCGCCTCAGTCAACAACAGCCGCAGCAGCATCTTCTGCTATTGCAGCTGCTACTACTACTAGCGGTGATTGCGTAAAAGAGCCGGTCACATTGAGTCCAGAAAGTGAAGGTGCTGCTACTCCAGTGGCGGTTGGTGAATCTCACATTATAAAAGCTCACTGTGTCATCATTGCATCTCGCTGTGATTGGTTTAGGAAAGCTCTTTTAAGTGGAATGAAAGAATCTATAAATAAGTGAGTCAGTGCAAAAATTATTTGAAATTAATTTTGCTACATTTTTTGAAGATATGTTTATGCTAATGAAATAAGATAAATTTGTGTACGTGTTGGATAAGTTATTGATGTATCATGAAGGCCAAAAAAAAATTGAATAGCAGGAGGTTTGCCTCTAGTACTCTAATCATATGAATTGAAAGATAGATGTTATAGATACGTTAGAGCTGCACATATAAGTACAAATAATTCCTGTTATGTGCCAATTTATTAGACTCTCCTCAAAGGAATGTTTACTAGGTACATTTGCAGTAGCAGTAGCCCCAAAGCAGAATATGTCTAAATCTGCGATGTATATCGCTGAACAATCAGTGCTACTGAGTACAATCTGAAAGAATTTTAAGAAAAGTGTAAAAGCACTATTACAGGAATTTTTATAGCAGAACATTTCCAGTCTGCAGAACAGTGCATAACATTCTGCTTTGGAGGCAATAAGTATAGTATCCAGCTGTACCTGAAGCAGAGGCAATCAATGCACATTGTACCTCTTTAATGTCTGGGGAAGAGCTCAAGATGCCAATCCTTTGGGCTGGCCAAAGACGTCATTAAGTTCTTTTAAATATGCTATTTTCATATTGGAGATCACTTTATGCATGGTAGAGATTTCCTACCATCAATGATTACTATGACCACTACTTAGCTGTACATTTACCTCGTACGCATTTCTACGCAGAATTTCTACATAAACAGTTCATGCCGGAACCTTGTGTATGTATATGCGTGCCCCTAAGGTATTTGCGTTGATGGAATTGTGCTTGTTTCATGGTTTTGCTGGTGCTGTGATGTGTTTTTGAAGGGATAAATATAGTAAATGTGTGCTTGAATTTTCATATTATGTTGACCATCATGCTCATTGGCATAGGAGCCAGGGATGCAGCAGTGGGTGCTGACACAATATTTTTGTATCACCGGTCTGAGCACCCCAGAATTAATTCAGAAATCAAAAAATCTCCTATATGAATTGAGCACCCACAGGTCCAAAAACTTTTGACACCTCTAATGATGTTAAAGCTCTACCTGCTCTCTGCAGAGAGACTTTTTTCAAATGGGGGACCAGCTTGTGTTCACGCCATCAATGACTACGTACCCAGCAAGGGGCAGCTGCCTCCTCCCCCCCCCCCCCCAGAAGAGAAATTAAAATGTAGTAATTGGCACACAGCACAAACGTATCAATTTAGTATCGGTGAGTTGCCCCCCCTAGTTCAGATCCTGGGTATTCCCTTGGACTGAAGGACATTGATTTTGCAATTTAGATTTGAAGTTTGATGGAACTAAAAGCTGTGGGCTGTAAATATATAGTGAAACCTCACTATAACGATACTCGATACAATGATAAATTTCTGTACAATGATATTTTTTTTAGATTGTGTTTAGAATTGTTTACAGTCTAATATTAAACTCCTCTTGATACAATGATATCCTTTACTACGATGAATCCCTCTATAACAATATTTTTTAAGAATATCTGGGAACTGCTGCAACAATTTTTTTTTTAAATATTTCACTCCAAAACTACGCTCATTATATTTTAAATTCCTCAACAGTTTATTGTTCTTTCAAGGGTGTTTAATAAAATCAGTATTTTCCACCATCTACATCTCTGAAAATGAAGTTATGAAATTGTCGCTAAGCTACTTTCTATGTAGTTACACAAAAGTGTTGTAAGGAAAGCTACTTTACAGGGTGAACAACCAGCTTAATTTTATTTATCAACTAATCAATTAAAGTTTTTTTTTGCTGTAAATTAATTGTTTTAAATGCATTTTATGGTAGTACTAACAATGCCAATTTAGAAGAGATGCTAATTACAGCTTGGATTCAGCAGCACCTGATGATGACTTGGATTTATGGGTGGGTGGTTCCACTGAACCTAGCACTGCTACCAAACGTCTTTTGCACTATTAGTGTGTGATGATAATGCTACCTTTTGATATGACAGTAATCCCTCTGAAACAATATTTGTTCTTAGTCTGCAGAGTATCATTATATCAAGGTTTCGCTGTATTTACTCTCTGACTCAGAAAGTCTCTGAATCAATTGCAAGAACTTTGAGTTCGAGAAATTATAACCAACTGCAGACTTGACGCTAACTGCTGCAATGTTTTTCATTTCAGGAAAATTGTAATACATGATTCAAACCCGACACTGTTCCAGATATTTTTGGAGTATTTATATGGAGGTCAGATCGACACGAGGCAGCTTTCCACAGAACAGTTGGCTGATTTGATGCAGTTATCTGATAGATATGAGGTGAAACATAATATTTGTTTTTGTGTATTGTATGAAAATTTTGATTTTCCGTAAGGGGGCATGTTTTAGCTTATTCATTTATATCTACTAAATATGGCATAAACACACACATTTTTAATGGTCTGTTTCATTATTATTTATATAATGTTTCTTCTGGGCTCATTATGTTGTTATCTAGATAGTGTCAAACATTTCATTTGAAGCCAAATAAGCATAATCATTATATATTGATTGGGGAAAAAATGGTTGCAAACTAAAGTGTGTTAATCCTAATATTTTGTTGTACAACTTTAATACTTTATGAAAGTGATTCATTGGTGGTTACAGGTTGGTGGGGGGGGGGGGGGAAGAGGATTTCCATCCTCTGCCCTCCCACCTATGCCAATAATACAAGTTTGTTGATCGCCCACCTATGGCTAATGCCCGCGGATATATTGATCATTGATTAGAAGCTCGGGTCCCGTTAGCCAACTTTTTAAAATGGTACAACTGATGTGATGGTAAGCATTGTGGGAAACCAAGAAGGTGTATGTATTGTGCGATCTATAGAATTGAGATGTATGTCATCTGTGAATTGACATATTGAACAGCTCTTTGTTGAGAGGCATCACATACCAGAAAATTTGTCATTTTATTTGATAAATGGTTAGTAAAATCATCTGAAGTGGCTGTTGTCAAAATTCAGCATTATTTGAACCAGTAGGATGTTCTTCACAATACTCTGAGTTATAGAAGTTTATTTTTGATAATCCTGTAGAACATGAGTGTAATTTATTGTTATTATTATTTTTTTTTTACATTCAAGGTTGACAGCTTGACACAAATGACAGAGGAAGCATTGAAAGACCATATAAATGAAGATTCGGCTTTGTTTCTACTGAGCATAGCTGATCAGTTCAATGCCAGGTCTTTGAGGGTGAGTTGTTCACTGGAATTTAAAATTTGTATGTGCATGATTTTGAATAAATTCAATGTATAGTTTAAAATTTATAGACACTGTTTGAACTGGAAATTTATTTCTTAGTTGGAAAATTGTCATTTTCATGACTGTCATGGCGTCTGTCTGCAAAAGCGATTGTTGAATTCTTTTCATTTTGCAAAAAATTGACGTCCCAAATTGCAGCTGTGTCTCAGGTCACATGTTATTTTGTGATTTTGTTTTTGCTTTTGACAGCTTTTCTTATGACTCTGTAGAAAACATTTAAATCTAATGTTTTTTAATGTTTTGTAATTTAACCCTGTAATCTCAAAATAGAAATTTCAGGGTATTGGTTGCTTGAGCTTATTTTTCTACTGTCTTTGATTCTTCGTTTTTGTCACCAGCAAAATCACTTAGTTTTCAAAAGTCTGATTGATTTTGAATAGGCTTTCTTTAGAATACAATTCACAGGGAATGCAAACTGAGCAATTAAATCACTTCTTTTTGAATAATTGTTATATGTACATATTATTTGTTTTTGTATATGTCTGTAATAAACACAAACATTCTAGCCACTAGAGATAGATTTTATTTCATTTTGGCCTGCAATAGATTAAATCAAGAGACTTTCTGTATATTATGCTGAGGCAGCGTTTGCCAATACACATCTAGATGCATGATTCACACATCACAAATCAAAATTCAATTTTACTCTTCCAAATATTGTTGAAAAGTGAAAATAACACTGTGCTGAGATGAACTTCAGAATGAAAAAGTGATTATCTCCACTGGAAATCAAACCCTTTACCTTTTTAATTCCCATTGGAGACAACCAACTTTCTGAAGTTCACCTCAGCATAATATCCGAAAAGTCTCTTAATTTGCCTTAATTTGTCTGCTAATTCATTTGCTCCACTAATCACTTGCAAGTGTAACAAAAGTATGGAGGTGATTTAAGTGATCACATCTAAAAGGCATTTGTCTAAAGAAAAACTGCCCAGATTGGCTAAAAAAATAGAAGCTACAGCCTGTGGAGGTTTTACTGCATTTTTTTCCGAACAGGACTATACAGTTGATAGCAAATAGGAAGAAAGAAAAATGACAGAGCCAATCACAGAAGAGAACGTGATAGTGATGATGAGGGAGAAAAACTATCAAAGAAACTGTTCTGATTTTTGAGAAGGATGGTGTGCTAGTTAGTTTTTTACAAGTTGGTTTGGGTTTTTGAAGATCAGGAATGATTCGTAAAAGTCATACAAAAACTCTATTACATATATCCTGACATGCCAACATTGACTTGAAGCTTGTCAGTAGTGGTGAATATTTAGCTTTGCCATGGTTGGAGGGGGGGGGGGGGGGTACCCCTCTAGGACAATATAATCATAGTACAATAAAAAAAGTCTCTCAAAATCATCTTTTTTTGTAAAAGCTTTCTGCTATAGAAGGTGTTGCCTGTATCTCCTTTAAGGTTCTTCGAGCTTGACCATGAACTTTGCAAATGAAGTAGGGTGCGGACCCATCATGCTGAGTCACTCAAAAACTCGTTTTTAGTCCACAGCATGGGGCGGTTTTGCCGGAAAACAGGTTTTTGCACGTTTGGGCATCGAGTAGAGCGGCGGGTTTAGACCCAGCTTTACAGATTGCCTTCCGTGCACAGACAACAGATCAGTTCCGAGTTTGTTTTCTATCAAACTTCGTCACATGTGTATATGAATTCCTTGTTGGTAAAGATCGATGCAATTTAAAAAAAAAAATAAAAATAAGCAAAATACCCCGCAAAAAACTTCTTTAAACCAGATTTCCGTAGTGTTGAGAGCATATCCCTTAGCTCTGTAGTTTATTGCAGCCGTCCATAGAAACTATGAACAATCCGTAGCAGTTGACAACTCTGTATATCCAAAAACATCTATAAGAACTCAAACCAACTTCATAGACCTAACTAGCATACCACCATTCTCAAACATCTGGCAATAGTTTCTACAATACATTTTTTTCTCCATCATCACTATCAATTTCTCATCTGTGATTGGCTTTCCAATTTTTCTTTCCTCCTCTTCCTCACATGGCCGGTCATTTCATTTTGACTCTTTGTACATTGAGTTTTTGCCATCTTTACATTTTTCTTGGCTAATGGAGAAATGTGATATAGCCCCGAAACTCTTCTAACTGTTATTCTCTTCATATTTTGGGTTTATTTACGTTGTTTCTTGTGCATGTTATCTTGCTTGAAAAATAATTTATTCCTATACATATTGAGGAATTGATTTACAAAATTCACTATGTCATTTAAAAGCATGAAGAAAAAAAAAGATTTTGATGCTTTAACTCATCTTTTTTTTTAATATGTGCTACTTGCTATTTTGTGCAAATTGCTATTTTTTAATTTCAGACAAGAGCCTTAGAATTTATAGCCCTCAATAAAGATATTATAAAGAGCGAAGTGTTTTATGAGCTACCAGAGGATCTACAGTCTGAAGTTGAAGAAATGATAACGTGGGTTGAGTTGAGGTAAACTGTTTTTATCATAACGCTAGTCCCTCATTATACTGTGCCTCATTCTGGAATGTATTAGAATATTTGGCACCTTCTATTAGAATTGCTACTAATAATTCAACCAACATTGGAACCTAGATAAAGTCATCTGTTATTTTGTTCTTTCTGTATATCATGCTTTTTTCCTTGGTCTTCTGACATATAAGTAGGGGTTATTGTGTTTCAGTTGTTCAATAGTCAAAAGTTATATTTCGGGAAAGCTCTTTAGAATTTAAAATATTTTTAAAACCTTTGTTATTTTTACTGTTTTTGCATTGCTATTTAATATTAGTACTAATTAAAAAGCCGCGTTTGTGTTAGTCGATGCAAAACAACACTCAGGCTTTAAATGTAGGTATGCCACTGTATTGTGACATGTTCTGTATAGAATGTGTACCCATAAAAGAAAGTTCTGAATTTTATTTTTTTTCCTAATAATGCTGTTTGAAATATGATTCAGTTTTCAGAGTTATTCAAATATTTGGAGTTTGAAGAATGTGTTGTTTATTTTTGTGGGGAATTCTTGTAGGAATTCACAACGCAAGAGTGAAGAGCGGTCATTATCCTGTCCACAGTATCCAACGAGAGATAGTCCGAGCTCTGTGTCATCCAGTCCATTGGATATCGAGGAATTTGCTTGTGTCATGAACATTTCCAACAAAGAGGTGGTGATATTTCAATGTACAATTTTTTTTGTGAGCCATGTCATGCAAAGTAATTATATAGTTTCCACTTTGAAATACACAACCAAACAAGTCTGCAAACTTATATGTCACTTGAATAACGTGCGGCATAGTTCCAGTGAATTTTCAGATCATTTGAGCGACCCCACAGCACATTTCCAGGTCATTTAAGTGACCTTTGGCATTGTTACAGATCACCATAGCACATTTACGGATAATTTAAGTGATCTGCAGCATATTTACAGATAACTTGAGTGACTCGTGGCACAATTCCTGAGCACTTAAGCAGCCTTCAGAACATTTCTAAATCACCTAAATGACCCACGTCACATTTCCAGATTACTTAAATGATTCATGGCACATTTGCAGTGCATTTTTTCCCATGTTATGATATTTGTCTGTTCCCATACTTTGCAAAAGTGATAACAGTAACTGAATGATGACATCATCCATGATTCTAATAAGTGGAATCTACTGTATTTCTCAGTTGTAATTTACTTTTTCTTCTTGATATAGGGAGAAGCAGTTTCCGATTCGAGTTCCCTGGAGGATCTCCCTCTCACTCAGGATTCGGCCCAACTCGAAGCCTGTGTTGCCCAACTCAGAGACATTGTGGGTGAGACCGTAGCACGCGAGGAGCTTGTGAGAATAGCCCTCGCAGCGGACTACGACGTGAATCGAGCCTTGAATTTTTTCTTCTCCTGATTCCTCTTTATCTTGATGTTTATATGCGATTATCTTGCGGTGTGTAAATGTGCGAATGACTGTGCAAAGTGTGCGAGTGTGTTATGCATGCGAGTGTGAGTGCAGTTATATTGCTTGTGAGAAACCAGACTTTTCCAAAAAAAGAAGAAATCAATTCCTAAGTGGTATTTTTCCAAAAAAAACGGGAGGAAGCATAAGAAGAATAACGTGAATTATCCTTATATATGTATAAGGAATTTAAAAAACAGTTATAGTTATATCAAAGAATAACTTTTCTGTAATATAACTCGAGTAGATTTGTGTGACAAGTTTTCGTTCTGTTGAGAAGAAAGAAAAGAACAGAAAAAACACAAATATATATAAAAATATATATATATATATAATATATCTATAACATAGTATTTCGTCTTTAGACAAAATTTTTTTTGTTTTTGTGGACGATCTCCATGATATACCTAATCGAGGTTATTCTTCACGTGTGGGGGAAATGTTTCGAGATTACGATCTTGAGTTTTGTTTTGTATGTCTGCATTTATTGTGTGTGTTTGTAAATTCGGTTTGTTTTTAGAGGTGTATGATGAAACGAAGAAAAACACTTTTTTTTGTGCGTATTTTTAAATTGATGGGTTAAATTTTTCATTTCTTCCACTAAAGTCTGGGGGAAAAAATTCATGTACTTTAATGATTTGGTATCAAATGGATAAAATGTTTGTATTTGATCATAGTTAGATCCACCTTATCGATTTGTATGAGAAATTAATACACTGCAGGGATGTCGAAGTTGTGACAGCAGTAACACGCCACGTCTTTCTTGATGTTACAATTTCAAATTAGTGGCAGTGTGTGGAAGCTCGAGCAAGATGCCCATTGATCGTAGAGCTTTTGTTTTTCTTTGCATTCGTGCTCGCAGATCTTCTCGGTGAAAAGTTACAAGTGCATCTGTGTGATAATGACGTTCATGAATGAGGGATAAATGGCATTATGTAGCACCAAAGAAAGATTTTTTATGGTACGTACATAATCATTCATTGAATTTGATAGAAGCATAGCATAAATTATTGTATTTTTTCCTGTATTTATTAATGAATATGTTTTACAAACGAGGTTATGACCATTCTTTCAAAAAGACATTTTGATTTTTATGAAAAATTTCTTTTCAAGGTGGTGTGTTTGGATGTATGATGGGTGGTCAAAAGAAGATTGAGAATGTATTTGGTTTTAAAAGCGCAAGTGATGTATTTGAAACGAAGCTTCGCAAATAGCTTGGATATCATCTGCTTGTTTGTACAGACACATAGAAAGAAATTAGAGGTATGCCTAGAGTTTCCCCTAGTGCATACAGGATTCAAAGGTGTACACGCAGGAGAGGCATTCTGTCGGTGGAGAGAGTGAATATTTATAAATTATTGGGGAAGTGCTCAAGTACTCCCAAGCCCCAAGTTTTGGGACCGATTCATTCTCAATCCTTTTTTTTTTTGACTAGCCCTCATACAGACACGTTATTCTGTTAGGTTATAGACCTTTGTTCTTAATGAATCTGACGCATCAGATAAGATAACGCTTTGGATACTGTTTAGCGTTAGTTTGGTTATTTCTATTGATTGATCAGTCTAATGACATTTGATACCTCTTCGTATAAATGGAGGAATGTGTTTAAAAAGATTATCTAAATGCTTGGATTTTGAATATGTTTTATACCGTGAATGCTTTCGTACTAGTCATTTCAAATTAGCAAAGAATATTTACGAATCAACATCCGAAAAAAAGCAAGTTGTGTGTAATAAGAGTCATAATGATATATAGGTTTCTGGGATTTATTTTTCTTTTCATTTTAATTATTAATACAGTGTGCATTTATGTGTTTACAGAGTGGTCACACATTAAATGTTGCCTTACTTAAAGGCCCTGACAGTGCCCTAAGGAGATATTTTTTGGAAACTCAGTGTAACTCTGAAATTAATCCGTTAACGGCCACACCTTGAATGTTCTTTAAATTCCATTTCAATATTGGGAATTGGTCACGCCTCTTTCTCAGAAACTGTTGTCTCGAAAAAAAATCCTTGCATTTTCACCGCTCTTTGTCAAAGTTATTTTCAAAGGCCAAGCTCAATGGTAGTAAAAAGAAATCACAGAAGCCTGTAAATCTGGCTTTTCTCCAGAAGTGAAAGAAACTTATGAAAAACGATTATTCGTATTATAGCCCATTGTGTTGATGGATCTTATTGACGAGTCGTTCAGCATGGTAAAAAGTCATCCAACAGACAATTCAAAATTGCTTCAAAAGAAAGCTGTGAGATAGGGAGCCAGTCATCTCGGTGATGAATTATCAGATATGGTTTTTCACTTGAATTTCAAGGATTCTCAGAGCAATGTTGAAGATGAAATTTTTAAAAGGCACTGAGGCATTATTAAAAAAAACTTGAAGCTAGGAATTTCATTTTCCGATTTTGAGGAAATGGACAAGTTCACTACAAACCTTGACATACCGAAATCATTGCCGAATGTGTGGTCAACTTGGGTGAAGAAAATACAGCAGGAGATGCTCTAGAGAAATTATAAAAATGAACAGCGAAAAATGCTAAATATGTGCTTTAAAAATACTGCTCCATTTTCTAGAGCAAACTGAGACGATAGGGCCAGAAATATTTGCAGCTCTTGCTAGTATAGATGAAGTTATGAAAGCTCAAAGAGCAAAAATAGGCAATCATTCTATCGAACATATTTTAGTGTATTTGCATATAGTGTGATTGAACATTGATTAACTTAACCAATAATTTCAAGTATGTAGTAAAAAATATAGTACCGTATTTTTAATTTTGATCAATTGAATTTTTTGCCATTTTTGGCGCATTTTCCTTTTCTTACTGGAAAAACTTTTTCTCGATTTTGTTTTTTGATCCCATCAATTTTCTGATAGAGAGGCTTGAAATTACACCAATTAAGAATATTTCAAGAGATTTTTTCTCAAATATATCGACAAAAAGTATTGACACAAGTGTCCTCAATTGAGGACAGCAAATATGACGATATATTTAAAAAAAGTTTGAAGTGAAACGGAATTTAATGGTTATAGAAAAGTCACTTGCATGAAAATAATAATTTAATATCGATAATATAAGGGGGGGGGGGGAGAAACAAAAGTACCCACGAGATAATAAAATACACACACTTCAAAAGTTCATTTCTAAACCAGAAATGGCTTCTCGAGAATTTTTCAGACGCCAGTCTCTTGAGTAGGGATGCCATCTACATGTGCTAAAATATACAATATCCAGCTGCAATGCTAAAGTATTAGAATTGCGTAAAAACACTGGTTTCAGACTCGCGAAAAACAAACAATTCATTCATCGAAGAACAACCGTAGAGTTAAAACCTAACAGGAGCGATTTAGTGTATACAAAATGTGTCGGCATGAGAAAAAATAGTTGTTTAAGTATTGCTTGCCATTGTTGATGGCTTGTTTGTGGCTTTTCTAATCTGAACCCAGTGTTAGTTACAATGTGATAGTGGAAATTTAATGATTTCTCTCTTTCAATGGAAATCTGCAGTCTCCATTGCTTTTAATACAGTTCCAGAAAAATCCCAGTCACCAGAAGCCTTTAAGTAAGGTATTTTATAGCTCTCTGTGTACAGAGATACAATCGCAACTTCATGTTGCTATTTTTGTTTTTGAAAGCATTGAATTGTGTTACTCGATTGAAGCCAGTGCTCAAAGTTTTTGTTGTATGTTTTTTTATTGTGTTACAGTAAACTTCACTCCAATGATTCTCGATATAATGATAAATCCCTCTACAACAATATATTTTTCAAGTCTTATTTGGAAATGCCTATACTCTAATGTTAAGCTACCGCCTCTCGATATAACGATAGTCCCTCTACAACAATTCTTTTTCTTGGTTCTGCAGAGTATTGTCATGTCGAGGTTTCACTGTATTTGATTCAAACATGTTTTGCAAGCAACAAAAATGTGCAACTTATTCTCGCCTTTCTCATTTCAGTGAATGTAAATATCGCTTTGTGAAAAATTTAATACTCATTTATACTTCTACGATTTGTACACATTTGTGCCAGAACCGTTTCAAAAGCATCGTGGGCCTCAGGCAAAGTTATTTTTCTGAGCCCCTCCCTACCTCCACCTGGCTAGAGATTACTGCTCACCAACAGCTAATGCCATATACTGAAGTTGAGAGGGGGGGTTACCTCTTCCATTCAGAAATAAGAAATAGAATACTAATGACACCCAATACTAATTCCTACGATGAAATCACTTCTAACAAAAAAAGCAGTGCTCCTGAAAGGAAAAAACCTTCTGAGATCAGATAAAGAAAACCTCTCACCCTGCTCCATCCAGGCAAGGTAATAAAATTAAGCAGACTGTGATGAACAACCTATACATATATAAAAAATTGTCTATCTATCTGTCTTTGTGTATGTTCTCTATGCAAATATACAATTTTAGACTGATCATCGCCAAATTTTACATATATATACCGAACGGAGCCCGACTCGAACGATAGGCTACTTTAAAAGTATAGGCTACTCAAATGATGCTTCTCTTATGGTTATGTGACTATCACTGTCAATTTTTTTTATGCTTTTTGAAGTTTCATAGGCGGAGATAACCTTTAAAGTCTGGTGGAAGGTGAGGGAGATGATTGCTGGGGGGGGGGGGGGCACATGATGATAATGTCAGTTCGTATATGACCATATACATGAGATCAGTTGGCTACGTCTTTGATGCTGGGGGAGCATTGCCCCCCATGACCACCCGTATGTTCGCCCATGTAAAGTTTACCTATGGTAGATCAATATTTCTCAATTCCAGATAAGTACACAAATAGATATAGGCGTTATCATTAGTTAGGGGTGGGGGAAGCTGAGATTTAAGTTACACACCTAATACTTGCAAATTTCATGGGCTGTACCATACTCTAATCTAACATATGTGCAAATGAATTAGTGCTTGGTGAAGCGATAGTGCGAAATATCTCAACAACATCTGATAGATTCATTGAAATGATCAGAAATATAGTAACGGATGATCCCCGAAAGTTCTGGAAGACATCAACAAAACCTCGTGTGGTTTCCGCTGCAAAGTTCAAATCATGTCAGTCTTAAAGTCAATCGAATCCTCTGTCTGTAATTAGTATCTGTTTTTATTTTACGGGTTATAGAATATACCAAAGCTTCTATTAAATATACTTATATTAATTATCTCGAATGTTATGTTTAGTGGTGTGTACTTTGATGAGCTGCCATCTGAGAGTGTGATTGGATACAAAGAAGCTTATTATTGAAATCATTCCTGTTGTTTGGCATATAACTACATGCATATTACATCATACATATATATATTAAGAAAATTGTATTAAAAAAATCAGATTTCTTTGTTACGAGAAGAAAAAAAATCCTTTTTTTTTGTGTCGGATTAGAATTTAATAAATTTCATGCATTTGTTTTTCTCTTTTGACTTCTTTTTCTCCAGTTTGATTGGTTCCATTTCATAGTTGAAATAAAACTATGACGATTCTTATCAAAGGCATGTTCTCGCATTGAATATGAGTCATAATTTCATGGAGGGCCAACCAAAGTCCCTGACATTAATGAAAATATAATCATTCTTATCATCTCTCTCTCCAGAATATCTGTTATTTATTGTTGGGGCCCTGCATGAACAACTGGGGGTAAAGTATTTATTTGGGGGGCTACAACTAAGATCCCAGATTCTTGGTTATTATGGTCACAGCTGGGCAGCAAACTGTACCGTCGTGTGGTCATAAATTTGAACGAGTTTGAACCTCTCACAGGCAGAACAGCGATGGACAGCTGAAATTGATTTTATGCAGTTACCCAACTTTGAAAAGCAGATGAGGAGCCAATCTTCCATTCAAGAAAATGTCTCTGCTGAAAAAGCAGACCCTCAACACGATACTTACATAAACACAAAAATTCTGATATCTTTTATACTTTCGCTCTCAATATGCAAGGCAGATGGCAGCACTTTCCGAACACAAAACACACGTATATTTTTCACATCATAAATACTTTATGGCCACACATAAACAAAATTTTTAAGCCTGTATCAATTCATTAGAAGTTCTCCATTTACGGTTTAGTAGTAGTACTTTGTAGCATGGAAAACGAGAACCTCTAGAAATAATACGGGGAATCAAAATATTCTACACGAAGCTCTTAAACTTTTGCCAACCGCTGCTTGCCCCAAGAATAGTTTAAAAAAACACCTCACGCACAAAGAACTGAACAGGTATTTATCAATGTCGTCAGCTCAACGCAACGCCCTTAGGCAGGGCCGCAACCAGATGCCAGGAAAAACTCGCATTTTGCCCCCCTCGTATTGTTGAAGGAGAGGTTAAAGAGTGAAATTTGCGCCCTTCTCTAGTCTGGCGCTCGGGACACCAGACCCGCCTGCACCCCCCCCCCCCCTAGTTGCGGACGCCATCCGGACCCGCACAAACCCTTCGAAGTGGCGGGCGCATTCCGCATCGTCTGAAAGGCTCCGTATATACCAATTGTTAAAATTTCTTCCGGACCCGCATCCGCTCCGTGTGAAAGGTCCCTAAGAACCGCGATGACGCACACTTTGAGAATTGATACAAATTTGTATCAATTACAGAAACTATATAACTTAATGTCTCGCTTACGTTACAACTCCAGACTCTTGCTACAGAGGAAATATGACTTTATTCAACCTTCGTTTTCTAGAATGACGCAAACATCAAACGTTTCTAACTCGGCAAGATGTTTTTTAACGCGTGCCCTTCATTTAATAACTTCCACCATTTGTTGACATGAGTCGGAAGATTTAGATGTAACTTACACTGGAGCAAAGTGCTGCACATGACCAAATCGGCGATGGAGAGCGCGTTTTCCGACAAGTAGGACCTTTCCGCCAAATGCGAGTTCAATTTGTTCAAAGCCGAGTTGCGACGTTTGTCCGATCCGTGAATCATCCTGGAATGAGCCGTTTCCAACCACTGGTCGATCTGGAAAGCCACGTGCGGATCATCATCGTCGTCGTATCCCCAGCGTAGCAGCCTCGACAGATACCTGATGGTGGAAATGGAACAATGTCAGGAAGCGTCTCAATGTAAATTGATCACTCGACTTTCACAGCGGCAATGACGAGATACTTGGTCTAACTTTTGACGAATTTCATTTCAGCAATCCCGAAATATCTCGCCTTCTTGAAACACTTCATTTCGGCATTCCTGAACCCAGCTAACTCTGTAGAGAGAGCTTTGCCTGATAATATATTTTCCTTCCCCGCCCTTTCGATCAACTGCACGTGGGTGGAGTCAGTTTTTGTTCAAAGTTAGATAACAGAAGAAGAAAGACTGCGTTTTTCTTCTTTTCAGAGTAGCGTAGGAATATGCGTACGGAAATAAATAATAGAAAAGAAAGTACTGTGTAGTCAAAAGTAGGAAATAGTCCATAATATAATGTGACTCGACTGTGTGTATACATATGCGTAAATATGAACTTACCTAGCTATATTAACTTCGGCGTCGATGACAACTTGACGAGGAGGATCTGTTATCGTCATCTCGGGATTCTTGCCGCCTTAAATCGAGGAGAATGTTTCAGTTTATATTTGAAATCTAAATACTATATAGGATTTTCAGTCTGAATCGGAAATCTAATTAGTTTTAATCTTTGAATCGGAAAATTAAATTCATTTTGTGAAAGATATATAAATTTAAATAGATGACGAGGGTATATACACCATTCCATTAGTGCTGAGGAGAGAGTGAACTCGTCGTCCATCTTTGAGCAAAGCGAACTTATTTGCTACTCACTATACACTATCTACCAATAAGTATTTGGACACCTATGCAAATGACGATATCTGCGGTCCTGAGATACGTCACGCCCTCCGCCGGTATATATCGTGTAGGAAACAACATCGGCATTAGTCGCATGCAAGATGCCGCGCAGTTCGGAGCTCTCTGATTTCGAGAAAGGTATAATTATCGGGTATCACAAAAATGACCGATCCTTAAGGGACCTATCTAGCGAGCTGAAGTACCCAAAATCGACAGTGGCCTATGTGATTAAGAAGTGGAAGGTGAGCTGTGATTGTCGGAATTTGCCCCGAGTCGGCAGACCAACGAAACTGGGAGATAGAGACCGACGGGCATCCGTCCCCAACCGATGGCCCTCATCCGCGAGGAGTTTCAACAGGCATCCGGGAGTATTGTTTCAATGAATACCATCCGTAAGGAAGCACATCTGATTGGTTTTCATCGTCGTGCTGCTGCCCATAAGCCTTTGATCACAAAGTCCAACCGCGTTGCTCGGTTAATGTGGTGCAAAGCACATACAGCACATGAATGCATTGTGCCAACAGTCAAGTTCGGCGGAGGTAGAATTATGGTGTGGGGGTGTTTCTCCTGGTATGGACTGGGACCCTTGGTCCCCATTCATGGTAAGCTCAACGCCGTTGCCTACTGCACTATTTTGGATGACAATGTGCTTCCTACGTTGTGGCAGTTTTACGGGGTGGACCCCTGTTACTTCCAGGACGACAATGCCAGCTGTCATACTGCGAGGTTAACCAAGGCTTGGTATGGTGCCAATGGGGTTCATCGAATGGACTGGCCTGCCCAGACCTGAACCCTATCGAGAACCTCTGGGACGAGTTGGATAGCCGAATTAAGGGGTGCCCTACCCGTCCAAAATCGGTGAAGGAACTGACATGTCTTCTCCAAGCCGAGTGGAAGAAAATACCACTAGCCGTCACACAAGGACTTGTGGAACCAACTACTGATTGTCTACCAACTATTGATTTTGAATAAAGTTAGTTTTTCTTTTCTATCACAGGTGTCCAAATACTTATTGGTACTATAGATAGTGTAGAAGCGATAGTGTTGATGTGTCACTTTTGCTCAGATGGTGCATGAGACAGCTTGGTATTCCGAGGAGCTCTAGATGGAGCTAGTTTGAGAACCGGTTTGACGTTCTTTAAAAATTGCTTTTGGTTCTAAAGCCGGGTTTTCCTAGGAGCAGGTTTCCCGTGCCTCACGCAACGTGATTCACCCAGCGCGACACGCCGTCCACTCACCAATAAGAAAAGCAGCATGATTGTTTTCCTACAGAGCGCAATACGCCTCACTACAGCGCTTTACGTCGGGCTAATTGGCCGACTGCTTCTGGAGGAGTCAAATGTGCCGTGCGCCGCGGTATTGCCGATGTTCTCTTCACTCTTGTGTTTTCTTTCCCTTCCCTTCAAACCGGAGCATGCAGACGACAGAGTAGCTGATGCCAAAGTCATATACTTTATATAGCCGCCCTGATCTGATGCGCCTCGCTAGGAAAACACAAACGCGTAGCGTGATTATATAACACGTTTCTGTCGGCGCGAAATGGTCTAATTCGGTTCACGCTGCGCAACAAACCTATTCCTAGGAAAACCCGGCTTAAAGCCAGGTTTCTACTGCACGTGCAGTGTGAAAACGCCGATTGGTCAAAAAAACCTGAATTTCAGGCTCTTAATCAATCAGCGTTTCCACGCTGCACACGGCGCAAAAATTCTACGCCTTTTCCTATATTGTGTCGCGCGCAACGCGAATCCTCCAGCGCGACACGCCGTCCACTCACCTACAAGAAAAGTAGTTACGACTATTTTCCTACAGAGCGCAAACGCTAGGAAAACACAAACAAACGCGTTACGTGATTACGTAACACATTTCTGCCGGCGCGAAATGAATCAGTTCGGTTCACGCGGCGCAAAAAGCCTTCTCCTAGGAAAATCCGGCTTTAGGCAGAACGAAACCGACAAGAACATCCTACTAGCAACCTCGTATCGGATTGCAACAAGTTTTTTCTCGATTTCGGAGGACCGCAAATGTTTCAGAGAAATGCCGAATATAAACTCACCATCTCTCCAGATTATAGTGAACATGAGATCGACCTCTCCCTTATTCCTAAAGCAACTCAATTGCTTCACTTCTTTCGGGAGAAGCTTCATCGTCTTCGGCTGCGTGAAGGCGATCAGTCTCATCTTGAACCTGTCCTTCAGTAGATGGACGATCGCCCAAACGCTGTAAGGAGGGTAGTCCGGACTGGCCTTGATGACTATTTTCTGGGGCTTGAAGTTCGGATTCTGCAGATACACACAACACAATGAAGGAAATACGATAGCGTATATGATCTTCATATTAAGCCAGGACCACGCGGTTAACGGAAATTTTGCCTCCGACATTTCGCCTCCGGAAATTTAGCCCCGGCCATTTCACCTGCCCTCACCGTGTGAGTGAACAAGTGAGTGGGTGGGTGACCGCACGGCCGTCTTAAGAGCATCGTGGGCCCCCGGGCCAAGTGGGTTTTCTGAGGCCCTACCTGGTAAATTCTAGAAAATTTTTACCAGATCTCATTTTTGTGAGGCCCCTTTTCTCTTGAGGCCCCCGGGCCGTGCCCGGGTGGGCCCATGCGTTAAGACGGCACTGGGTGACCGTATGAGAGACCAAGTGAGTGCGGTCACGAACTCGATCGGGTCACTGCCTTGGTCACTCATACGATCATCACCTTGATCGCAAAAACGGTAACTCAATTGGTCATCTACTCACTTGGCTACCCGTACGGTCACTCACCCACTCATACGGCCACGCACTTGGTCACTCATTACTCATTTGACTACTCGTACTATCCCTCACTAGATTATTCACTCACTCATACAGTCAGGGCAAGCCAAATGTACCATGACGGAACGTACTAGGTTCGAAATTTCCAGATCCCGGGCCACACTCGTGTCAAGGCCTAGCCCAATAGTCATTCGCAAATATTTTGCTTCCAATATTTGCCTTCCCCTGACACAAAGGAGCAGCAGCAGCGGCGTAGGCTAGCTACACATTGGCCCAGCTTTACCCAATATTCCTTGGCGAATGTTTGCTTCCGGAACACTTTCAGTGTTGTGACTGTTGGCGTCCTTCAACCAGCGTGTGGCCAGACTGATTGGACGATCGGGAAGGAAGGGGCGACACCAACAGCCTCAGTTGCGGATTAAAGTCGGCTGAGGCCCCGGGCGCAAAAGGAAATATTGGGCCCTTTGAATTAGAAAAAAGTGTAAAGTTTGGGTTTTTCGGGGCCCTTCAGAAGTCGGGGCCCGCCGTTAAATCCGCCTCTGGTCAGCCTTGACATGAGTGTGGCTCTGGATTTAGAATCTTACATGCATCGAATGGACAAATGTGCAGGTTGTACTATGGATTCATCTACTTTTATCTGTATCAATTGGTTGAGCCATTGGAGAGATGTTAGTACAGTGGAACCTCCCATAATGGACATTTTCCGTTAGCGGACACCTCCCATTAACGAATACTTTTTTTTTTTTTAAATTACGTCAATAGGCTTCAATTTATTCGGCTATCTATTAACGGGCACTCCTTGTTAGCGGTAGTGCCGTCTTAGCGCATGGGCGGCCATGATCCGGGGGTGGGGGCCTAAAGTGCAGAGTGGGGCCTCATTATAGTAAGATCTGGGTAAGAGTTTTGAGAGTAAGCATGCAAAAATCGGTAAGCAGAAGCATTTGTAGTAGGTAGAGGCATCGGAAAAACTACTTTGCCCGAGGGGGGGGGGGGGCAAACCCCATGATGCTCTTAAGAAGACCATGATTAGCTGACAAAATTTTCGATCCCAATAAGCAGGAATTCAGTTCGACACCCAATCTTGTCCCGTACATTATCGTTAACTGATGGGGGTGGGGGTGTACAAAGCACATTGTGTCGGGCCTCCATCCTCTCTACCAAGGATGCGAAAAGAGAAAGACTCACCGAATCCGTTTTTGACACCACCACTGCCGCCATGGATGGGGAGACCCCTGAAGAAAGATTCTCAATGGATTCTTCGTTGGCAAAGAGACGCAAGAGTTCCCCGACGCCTAAATTTCGGTTGCCACCGCTGCTGATCACGGACAGTGCGGACTTGACCCATTCTCTCAGCGAAACGAAGGTATTGGCGGAGAGAAACGACGTGAGATTCCGATCCAACTGGAACGGGTCTTGCACGCACAATGCACTGGCCTGCAAAAATGTAATTAAACAAAGAGGAAACCCTCCGTAAGAAGCGTGACAGACCCAACTCGAGCATCTGCTTCATTCTCACTCCCGATTTGGAAGCTAGATGGCAGTGCTTCAATTCAATTAATCTTCGGTTAACTTAACTCGTTCCGCCAACGTGCTCGTTATCTGAAGCTCGTGCTCTGGTGTGAGCACGAGAGTGTGACCAAGAAATAGTGCAAGGAAGTGAGCGAGACAGAGGCGTATTTATAGTGACGGGAGTTAAGCAGGCTATAACCCAAGGCGGAAAATTTGACTAGAATAGGAAAAGGGATGCAAAACTATAAATCCGCCTCTGACCTCAGGGCTCTCCAGGGTGGATACTATCGACAGCCCAATAATTATACACGGGATTAACCAAATTATGGGGTTTTAACGCATTAAATATTTTTGACGTCATTTTCGAATCCAGCCAAATTAACAGAACGCGCACCAAATGTATAACTTGACGTTTTCAAGATGATAGCGCTGCTGCTGTAACCGTTAAGCCTGGTTTTCTTAGGAGCAGGTTTTCTGTGCTGCGTGCAACGTGAATCGCCCAGCGCGACATGCCCGTCCACTCATCAATAAGAAAATTAATATGACTGTTTTCCTACAGAGCGCAGTACGCCTCACGGCAGCGCTTTACGTCGTGCGTGATTGGTGGACTGCATCTGGAGGTGTCAAATGCGTCGTGCGCTACGCGTTCCACCGATCTTCTCTTCATTTTTGTTGTTTTCTTTCACTTCCCTTCAAACGGAAGCATGCAGACGACAGAGTAGAGCTGATGCCATCTATATATATAAAATTGATTTTCTCTCTGTGTGTGTGTATTTTCTCTATACAAATCTACAATTTTTGATCGATCGTCGCCAAATTTTCATATATACCAAATGGGACCCGATTTGAACGATAGGCTACTTTAAAATTTCGTCAGACCAGGGCAAATGCCCCAAATGGGCAAAAAACTGTCCGGCAACAATGGTTTTTGAGCTTCAACAATCACTTTCCGAACGTTTACTTTGGTTACAGTGGTTTCCTAGTAATGAGTTTCAGACGTGTATATGCCTTTACAATGGTTTGTCACTTCTCTAATCCTGTTACTATATGTATAATAGCCTTTGTAATGGTTTGCCACTTTTTCAATCCTCCCAGTAATGAGACTTTTTGAATAGATGCCATAATCATTATCAGCATCGCTTTGGGGTCAGGAAAAGGGTGATCCTCTAGGAAATCAGTGTTAAAATTGCCGATTTTACTGTAGAAATGCGGATTTTCCACCACATCAATAATTTTGTATCGAATTCTCGATTTTCAAAATATTGAGTTCGTTTAGAGATATACGAAGCCCAGGAGATTAAATATCAAGTAATAAGCCCCGGACCTACTTTTGAGTTGGATATTCATGCAATAACATTGATTTCAACTTTTTATTTATATCTTCTCTAACATGAAAATTAAGTTCTTTGTATTGTCTTTTGATATTCAACTGCATAAATTCACACAGCTTAGGATGTTTTAAAATTAATTATGGGCCCGTAAAGTACATCGAAGAAATTCTACAGCTTTGAACAAGCAGTCTTGGAAGCTGAAACAGGCAGATGAAGTTCAGGGGGGGGGGGTGATCGAAATACTTAGCGCCCCTTAAAAAAGAGGGGGGAAATATATTCATTTCTACGTTTCCTTAAATCCAGATTTGTTTCTTTCATGAGTCGCGCTGGAAGTCGCCATATTGGTTAACTTAAAAACGGTTTGCATGTGTCTCAAAAAAGAGGGAGATATCGCATGATTCAAAAAGCCTCATTGAAGAAAACCCGAGCAACGCCGGGTATTATAGCTAGTATATACTATAATATAGCCACCCTGATCTGATGCGCCACGCTAGGAAAACACAAACGCTTAGCATGATTATGTAACACGTTTCTTCCGACGCGAAATGATCCAGTTCGGTTCACGCGGCGTAAAAACTTATTCCCAGGAAAACCCAGCTTTAGAGTTCAAAATCAAGAATTTAAAGTTAAAAAAAAACAGTTTTTTTTCCTTCCTCTTTCCCTCAAAAAATTTGACAACCAAGACCTTCTATAGCAAAAAAAAGCCTTCCCGCGAAGCTCGTGACGTCACTGAAGTCGTCCTATTCACCTATAATCATTGGATATACTGCAAAAGTAAAGATTTCGCATACGTCGGACTGCTACATCCAATATTTACATTTGCCAATATAGTGGGGCGAAGGTAACACGTAATAACAAGGTTAACATCACTCAACACGAACAGGGAAAAAGTGCTAATCATGAAAGAAAGTAACTGAACTTGGCTTCTAACGGGATTGAATATTTCAGCTCATTTTCAATTGGCGGCAACCCGCTGCATGAAGAAATTTTTTTTTTTCAGTATGTGTTTGGCGCGTGACTGACCGTTCTGACGTTACAAAATTTTAAAACGTAACTCCCTTAATATTCGTCCGATCGTAAGGTGGAAAGCACTTTTCCATATTTAGTTTTTCACAAAAAAAAGCCTGATCTAAAGTACACATGTTTCACCTGGAAGTTCCTGTGGTCTTTTGACGGGAAATGTTCGAAAGTGTTCCGTTCCTTAGCTTCACCAGAGTTCGGGCATATGACCAGAGAGAAGTCGTACGAGTCGTAGAACTCGAAGAACTGGACCATGAGCCTTCCTGAAATTGAATGTAAACGTAATCGAGAGCCCTTTTTGCCCCCCTCACAAAATGACGGAACACGAAACCAATCCGAAAAAAACTTCAAAAACGCGACGTACCTAGACGTTCCGTGTTCGACGTTCTTGGAATTCTGTCGGGGTCGCAACACAGGGCGCAATTCCAACCTTCTTCTTTATGCTCGTCTACACAGGAAAAAGTACGAGACGGAAAGGTATCATTAGTAAGCGCGAAAGATATGCCGACCTGCACTTGATTGATATTATACAGTCATACCAGAATAATGAGTGACCGCCTGAACTGTGTGTGCCAGGGACAACTACCAACTGAAAAAAGTGTGACTGAAAAACTATCGCTTGGACAACTATCATCTGGACAACCTGCCTGGATATTTACCGCCTGGGGGTAATTATAACTACGCCTGAAGAATGCGTGGCAGGACAATAACCGAACAATTACCACCCAAACAACTACAAGGTGTGGGCAACCCGAACTATCACCCGGACAATGACTCAGGATAACTACCACCTGAACAATGTATGTCTAGACGAATACCACCTACTACTACTAAACCAAACATGCACTTCCTCCATATTCCTCTGCGGAACCTCTAGCGAATCGGTACATGTTGGAATGTGCGTGTCCGTGTTGTGTGCACTTAAAGGCGCGTATACACTAGCGCGCCGATCTTACAACGCACGACCCCCTGCAGCGGTTCCAATCCACTCGTGGGTACACAAACTTCCTTTGTGTTCGACCAGGTGGGTCCAATGTGAAAACAGCTCAAGAATCGTTCACAACACCGTACAAATTACTGAACAACCAATTGCGAATGTTTTCGTTTTTTGATCCGCGTGCTAATGTATACACGCCTTAACGTGAAGTGTGTGTCTATGTAATGCGCTTGCTATAGTGCTGCCAGCTATTTTTCGAACTATGAGTGAAGTGTAATGATTGAAGATTTGTGCCGTTGTGGGCCTGTTGCTGTCTGTGGCGAGACTTATTAACGGGGGAGATCGACTCGGCATTCGCGCCTCGAAGACAACTACCACCTGCTGAACAGTGCTGTCTTAACGCATGGGTCCACCCGGGCACGGCCCGTGGGAGCCTCAGAAAAATGAAAAGTAGTTGGTTGAATTTTTCGAGAATTTGCCATGTAGGGCCTCCCAAATCCCTTGGCTCGGGGGCCCATGATGCTCTTAAGACGGCCCTGCTGCTGAACGCTGTCGGTCTGAACAACTTGCCTGGATATTTACCGCTTGGGGTCTGTCTGGAAAATTATCGCCTGAATAATGTCTGGTCGACTTAAACAACTACCGCGTGAACAATGTCTGTGTGGACAACCAATGTCTGCTTGGAGAACTAACTACGGCCAGAAAAATTAGGCTAGAGTTAACACCTGCGTAACTTCATAAAACAGTAACAAGCCAAGTAAATGTATTCATCGAAGGACACTCAATATGAAGGGACAAACACTGCCTGAACAATGTCTCCGTAGACAACTATCGGCATGTAAGCGATGTGGCCTGGACAATGCATGTCGGCTCAACTTTTCGCATCGGTAACCAAAACACGCGCACACACTCACAAACACAACTCTTTCAGTAGTAGAACTCCTCAGATAGGCATAACGATTGATTTTTCCCATGTCGTCAACAAACCTGCTAAAAGCTGTATGTCACGCACGCTCGGCAGCACGGGCGGTTGAGTATTCTGCAAGAAGAACACGACCAGCATGGAGAAAGAGTAGCTGGATAGCTTCCCAGAGGAGATCAGTTGTCTGTATTTGGCTATGTACCGCAGCATCATGGTCAGAGGCACGAACCTAGGCTCCAGCAGACCATAAATCTTCAGCAATCTTGTGTTATACACCACGAGTCTACGGAATAAAAAAAAGAAAGGAAGGAAATTTGCATGAGATCAATTAGTAAGTTTACGTCACGTGATACAGCCAGGGGAGAGAGGGGACATCCAGGGCAGATTAACTCCCGGGACCCGGATGTCAATCTCTCAGCTTCTAATTATCTTATGAGGATGACCCCCTTCCTCCATTTCCTGAAGCTCAGGGAGACTTTGCAATTAGCGCATATAATAGTATCAATACAAAGTGTGCATATTCCTTTGTTTGTATGGGTTCCGTCTTGTAGCCATCAAAGGCCCCGAGCAAATTGAAGACTCTTTTATTGTTGTTGTAGACCCTGGTTACTTTCTACAGGATTCGGAGAACATGTAACTTCAACGGCTCCCTAGAACAGGAACATTGCTTCAAGGGGACAGTGCTTCAAAGGCTTCCTTAGAATGGGGTATTGCTTCAAGGGCTTCCCTACAGGGGACAGTGCTTCAAAGGCTTCCATAGAATGGAGCATTGCTTCAAGGGCTTCCTTAGAAGGGGATATTGCATCAAGGGCTCCCTAGAACGGGGACATTGCTTCAAGAGCTTTCCTAGAACAGAGACATCGTTTCAAGAGCTCGCCCTAGAAAGGGAAAATTACTTCACGAAGGCCTTCCGAAGCCTCGTAGATAGTAGGAGGCTAGTATAGGAGGTAGTATCTAGGAAGAATGTGGTTTTTCCTCGAAAGGAAAAATTACTTCGAGGGCTCCTTAGAACAGAGATATTGTTCAAGGACTCTCCTAGAACGGGCACATTGCTTCAAGCTCCCTCCTCCTCCTCCTTCGGAGATTGTTCAAAAGGGGGTCCATAGAATACAAATATTGTTTAAACGACTCCCTTGAGCAAGAGAACCATGGGTTTCACAACTGCAAAAAGCTTAAGAAACGCTACGTTGCAGTGAAGAAGAAGATTTTCAAATGAATGTAATGGAATCAGAATACACTGATTTTAGAGTGGATTACTGGCTTGTACACAGGGCCACCATAATAGCACCATGGGGGGTTCTGGGAGAGTGAACCCCTACCAGGTTGAAAGCCACAGTCTATCAATCTGCATGCTTACACTGGAACTGGATGTCGTAATCATGTAGCTTCCCCGCCCCCTTCCCCAGGCCGTGTCCAGGTAGCGTAATTACCATTCCTACTTTCTTAGTAACACAAGAAGCATTAGCACGCCAATGATTGGTTACTATGAGCAAAAAAGATAACAAAACGTCACCGGGGAGGAGCTTTCAGCGAAACTAAATTTCGATACTCATTACAGAAAAATTGAAGCATTTTTCAGTGAATCAATAATTGATTGCACGGTCCAGCTTCACCGGGCGATCGCTTCACGAGCCGTTATTATTGTCATCTCGATGTACCTGAACCGCATTTGATTGAATAAGAAAGAACATAAAAGTTTTAAAAAAGTTTATAAGCTGGTCCAGGTCCTTGCGTGTAAAGAGGACAAAGGTTTTAGATCGTATATATCATATTCATTTTGAACTTACCTGTTGCTGCACGAGAGGTCGCATGGAAGTCCCGTCCGCACGTGGACCAACTTCACGATTGGGCACCGGGCCCGTACGTGCGTCACTCTATCGAACGTTTCCGGCCTCCTCTTGAATATACTGTGTAGGAACTTGACGTGCATTTCGGGACTGATTTCCTCGAGCCTGACGCTCCCCGTCTCCAGGCTTGTGATGGTAGGGACTTCCGTCACGGGTGAGTTGATGTTACTCTTCTTCTGCTGCTGAATACAATACAGGCCTTGGTATTAAGGCCCCACGTTTACAGGTGTTAACTAAAATTAACTAAATTTTAAGTCGTCAGGCACTTTGAAATCTACGGCCGTTTAAACACCGTTCGGTTGTTAAGTTGTCAAGTAGATAGATAGATAGTGAGAAAAAGAAAGATTCTGTTTTATTTTTTCGGTTAAGTACGCCCTATACGCATGCGTCATAGGGCCCGCCTCATATTACCCAATGAGCATTGACTACATGATTACGTACTAAATTTGAGGCAGTTTTTTTTAGTACTTAAAAGACTTAAAAATTTAGTTTACTGTTGAACTACTTTGATGGGGTGGTTTATGGGATACTTGAATGGCCTCTTAAAGCCGTGCACATAGTGAGACGACCAAGAGGCTACTCAACGAGGTGCGGGAGTTGAACAAACGTGTTTGTTTTCACCTCGATCTGCTGATTGGTCGTCCCCCTTTTTTCCTCTTTCCCCCTCTTCTGTGGAGGGATCATCATTATCATCACATCCTTACACTTAAGAACCCCCCGTCCCCGATAATTTCCCTCTATCCTCCTCCTCTTTGCGGACATCTCTTCTTAGTCACAATTCCTGGACCTCGTGCTTCTTCACTCCACTATGGGCGCAGCCTAAAAGAAAAAAATAAGAGGCGGAAAACAAAAAAGACTCACAAAATAACTTGGCATCGGCTCAAAGAGAACGTCGACGTCACAACCTCGCAACCCGAGGCCGTTCTCGCTCGACCCGAAGATGATGGCGCCGCCCTGCGGATAGTACTTCCTCACCGCTTCCAGGATGTCGTCGACGACGATCTTCCGCTGTTCCGCATCCGTTTCTTGCAACGAGAACTCCCTGCGCAACACTTCCATGGCCTCCTCGACCTGAGGAAACAAAAACAATCACAACTTCTGACTTTCCGATTCATTGTCATCATTTTGTCATCGCACCACGAACTGATCATTACGCACACGGTGACCAATCGGACCGGGGACCTTGTCAAACGCGAGTCAAAAGCCTCGCGGTGGTTACCTTTTGACACTTTCCAAGTTCGGCAACGATGGCTTGGTGCTGTTCGGGATTCGATCCTTTGCCGAACTGTTCGGAGCTCTGTTTGCGAGTGCTGAGACCGACCCTCCGACCCCGGAACTGATGTACGGCCCGCATCGAGCTGTCGCGTTGCTCCGTCGTCTCGAATTCGACGAAACAATCGATTCCCTGCACAAATGGGAAAAAAAACAACCAGTTTCATTTATATATTTTTTCAAATTCTCAAGCCTCCTACGCATCTCTGGGAAATTCACAACTCCGCTACGCGTATCTGAACACTTTGCAACTCCGCTACGCGTATCTGAACACTTTGCAACCCTGCTACACATTTCTAGGAGTTTTGAAAGCGCCGTCCCCTCCCCCGAGCATTTCTGAAAAAATTACCAGTCACATCCTGCACAATTTCCCGAAACTTCACAAGCCCTCTTGCGCATTTTCCTAAACTTTGTAACCTTGCTATGCATTTCGAGGAAATTCGTAAGCCTCCTACGAGTTGCTGAGAACATTGCAAACTTCCCCCTCCCTTCCCCCACTCATTTCGGGGAAATTCTCAACCCCCGCTAAACATATATGAGAACTTTGTGACTCTGATAAACATATCCTGATAACGTTAGGAGCACTCCCCCCCCCCCTGAGCCCCGAGACTGTTTGGAGAATTTACAAGACCTCCTGCCCAATTTTGGACGAATTCGCAAGTCGCCTACACATTTCTGAAAACTTTGCAATCTCTCTATGCGCATTTTTAGGAAATTTGCAACCTTGCTACTCATATCTGAAAGCTTTGAAGCCATGCTACGTTTATCCTGAAAACTTTCAAGTCATGCTACGCTTATCCTGAAAACTTTGTAACCGTGCTGACATATCTGTAAATTTTGGAACTCTGTTACAGATTTCTGGAAACATTAAAAAGTCCGCTAAGCATTTCTGGGAGCTATGCAAGTCTTTAGGCATTTGTGAGCGCTTTGCAAGTCTTTAGGCATTTGTGAGCGCTTTGCAAGTCTTTAGGCATTTGTGAGCGCTTTGCAAGTCTTTAGGCATTTGTGAGCGCTTTGCAAGTCTTTAGGCATTTGTGAGCGCTTTGCAAGTCTTTAGGCATTTGTGAGCGCTTTGCAAGTCTTTAGGCATTTGTGAGCGCTTTGCAAGTCTTTAGGCATTTGTGAGCGCTTTGCAAGTCTTTAGGCATTTGTGAGCGCTTTGCAAGTCTTTAGGCATTTGTGAGCGCTTTGCAAGTCTTTAGGCATTTGTGAGCGCTTTGCAAGTCTTTAGGCATTTGTGAGCGCTTAACGGGTATTTCTGGGGAACTCTGCAAGCCTTAACGGGTATTTCTGGGGAACTCTGCAAGCCTTAACGGGTATTTCTGGGGAACTCTGCAAGCCTTAACGGGTATTTCTGGGGAACTCTGCAAGCCTTAACGGGTATTTCTGGGGAACTCTGCAAGCCTTAACGGGTATTTCTGGGGAACTCTGCAAGCCTTAACGGGTATTTCTGGGGAACTCTGCAAGCCTTAACGGGTATTTCTGGGGAACTCTGAAAGCCTTAACGGGTATTTCTGGGGAACTCTGAAAGCCTTTAGGCATTTGAGCTTCGCAAGCCTTAATGGATATTTCTGGGAACTCTGCAAGCCTTAACGGGTATTTCTGGGGAACTCTGCAAGCCTTAACGGGTATTTCTGGGGAACTCTGCAAGCCTTAACGGGTATTTCTGGGGAACTCTGAAAGCCTTAACGGGTATTTCTGGGGAACTCTGCAAGCCTTAACGGGTATTTCTGGGGAACTCTGAAAGCCTTAACGGGTATTTCTGGGGAACTCTGAAAGCCTTAACTTTGCAAGCTTTTATGCCAAGAGTGCTCAATCTTTGAGAGAGTGCGGGCTACTTACTTAGTTTGAAAACGTGTCGCGGGCCTCTTAAGTGATCTGGAACAGCACCGCAGGCCGTTTAGACGGTCTGGAAAACGTCACTTACGTTATCTGTAAATGTGCAGCGGGCCGCTTGAGTGATTTGTAAACGTGCCGTGAGTCTCTTGAGTGATATGTAAGTATGCCGCGTTCACTAAGTGAGGAGGAACTGCACCACTGGTCGGTCACTCAAGTACTCTGTATAAATGTACCGCTAAGTTCATTTTCACAAAATTAGGTTTGAGGTCGAGGACCAAGTCAGATGACTCCGAGGGTCATGGGTTCCGCTTATGTGCTTTAGGCATTTCTGGGAACTTAGCTTGCAAAGTTCCCCCTTTTTCCAGGGAGACGGTGGATCGGTAGGGGCGATACACCGACGTTGCGGACGCCCTAGAGAAAAAAAATCATACTTACTCTTCTCCTGTAGATGCCGCACCTGCGCACTTTCCCGTACTGTTGGAAATGATCGAAGAGCTCCTCTTCTTGGACGTCACTTGGGAGCCCGTGCACGGATATGGCGAGCTTTCCGTCGACGCTTCTCTTCAGCGTCCTCCAATGCCTGGCACCCCTCATATGGGAGTCGTTTTCTGTTTCTGAAATGATCAGTTATGCAGTCAGATCGAAACGGAGTGCACAAAAAACTGTAAGTTGTAGACAACTGCATATGCATACTACTGTGAGTAGGGCATTGGAGGGCACCCTTATGTTAGGGGCGGGAGGTCCTGACCTGAATTGAATTTCATTAGTTCAAATGGACTTACCGTTGAGACATTCCACACCACAGACCTTGCAGGGAACTCCTGGGAGGAATTTCTGAAACGACAAGGACAAAAAATCGTTAATACTGTGTATTATTGAGGAAATCCCCAGAATTTTTCTAATTTCTGGGGATGGGGAGGGGGGGGGGCTCATATTTCATAATTAGTTGAGGCATATTGACGGGTGGGGGGAGGGGTCACTCATCGGGATTGGATGAGTGGTCAAGAAAATAATTAAAGTAGAATGGGGGAGACTGGTATATTAGCCAGCCGAAATCTCTGCTTCTGTCTAGAGATCAGGGGACTAGATCAATGAGAGACCAAAAGAGTGACCTCGAGAGTGTGTGCGAGCAAAGGAGTGACTATAGAGTGTATGGGAGTGACCAAAAGAAATAGACCTATATAGATATAGCTGTCGGTAAATTTCATTAATGGGAGGTCAAGAAAACTGTACTTGAATGGGGGAAAGGGGCGTCGAAACCATGAATCTCGGGGGGGGGGGGTGTCTGATTTTTTACAGGATCATCAAATATATTATATAAGGTTTTGCTTATTGCACCTCTTGGTCCAAGTGAACCCACGCACCAAAACGGTCCTGTTGACACGGTCCGACTTTGACATGGGGGGGGGGGGGAATCTTCCCCTCTTTGACTGTGGTAAAATATTTTTGGTTAATCATATCACCGATCAGTGAATATGTATTGTTCAGATTTTGAGCCCTAACATATTATATTAGGGCTCAAAATCATTTGCTCCCAATATATTATACTGGGAGCAAATGCTTCACTTGCCCCCAATATATTATACTGGGAGCAAATGCTTCACTTGCCCAGTGGCGTATTTAGCGGGGCCATAGCTCAAGACAGGAAAGTTCTTAGCGGTGGGAAATGAGAGGTAGCAAAATTTTTATGGCTGGTGTTAAAACCCTAAATCCGCCCTTCCATAGAGAGTGAGGGGAATCGGTCAGTGGGTGACCAAGCGAGTGACTTATTTAGACAGATTGGTGGACAGTATGGTGTAAAACATGAGTGCTCAACTTTTTAGAGAGAGTGCGGGCCACTTCATTTTGATTTGGAAACGTGTCGCGGGTGATCTGGAACAGCACTGCAGGCTACTTATGTGATCTGTAAATATGCAGTGGGTCACTCAAGTGATCTGGTAATGTGCCGCGGTGATCTAGAACTGTGTGGTGGGTCGCTTTAGCGATCTGTATATGTGCCGCGGTGATCTAGAACTGTGTGGTGGGTCGCTTTAGTGATCTGTATATGTGCCGCGGTGATCTAGAACTGTGTGGTGGGTCGCTTTAGTGATCTGTATATGTGCCGCGGTGATCTAGAACTGTGTGGTGGGTCGCTTTAGCGTTCTGTATATGTGCCGCGGTGATCTAGAACTGTGTAGTGGGTCGCTTTAGCGATCTGTATATGTGCTGCGGGCCACTTGTGCCACGGGCTACTTAAGTGACCACTGACCTGGTTAATAGTGCCACGGGATCCTTAATATGCAGGGCCGCTGTTAATATGCTATCGGTATAACTTAAGCTATCTGAAAATGTACCACGGAACACATAAGTGATCTATTAATGTGCCGCGAGAGCCACTTGAGTGATCTGTGAATGATCCACTGGTCGCACTTAGATCATTGAAGTGAGCCGCGACACATTTGCAGATGACTTAAGTTTGACCGGTGGATCATTTACAGATCACTCAAGTGACGCGCGGCACATTCACAGATCACTTAATTGTTCCGTAGCATATTTTCAGGTAACTTAAGTTATACCTATGACATATTAATGATCCCCGCGGTGCAGTTCGACATCAGTTGAGTGGCTCGTGACATAAAATCCCAGATCATTAGAGACTTCGTGTCACGGGGCCCACTCAATTGATGTGGAACTGCAACGCGAGTCACTTATGTGATCTGGAAATGGACTTTTAGTTCAATTTTTACAAAATTAGCCTTGAGGTTGCGGGCCACATCAGATGAATACGAGGGCCATATTTGATAGTGACTATAAATGTAGTGAAAATGGAAATTTCCACTCACCAGTTTATCCATGACCTTTCTGAAACGGAGATTCCACTCTCTCTGTGAAATACTGTTGTTCCAGATGGGCACGGCTGTGACCCGCGGTGCCGCCACTGCTAACAGTTTTGGTTTAAGTAATAATTCCGTAGCTTTTGTTTTTAAACCAATAAAAAGTCTTGCTTCGAAAGAAACAAAGAGCTAACATTTCGGTTTAAAAGCATTGTTGGCTTTCGTGGCGATAGACAGAGGCGATATCACACGGGGGAGGGGGCGTGTGAATTTGTGGAATGAGTGGCCAAGAAAGTAGAATGGGAAAAGGGGAGGCAAAATTTGTATGCAGCTCACAGGTGGTAAAAGTCGCAGTCCTTCTGCCTAGAGAGCGAGGGACTAAGACAGTAGAGTTTGTGGCTGAGTTGAAGAGTTTGTAAGCTTGTGAATGAACTAAAGAGTCTGCGCTTATGAATGAACTAAAGAGTCTGCGCTTATGAATGAACTAAAGAGTCTGCGCTTATGAATGAACTAAAGAGTCTGCGCTTATGAATGAACTAAAGAGTCTGCGCTTATGAATGAACTAAAGAGTCTGCGCTTATGAATGAACTAAAGAGTCTGCGCTTATGAATGAACTAAAGAGTCTGCGCTTATGAATGAACTAAAGAGTCTGCGCTTATGAATGAACTAAAGAGTCTGCGCTTATGAATGAACTAAAGAGTCTGCGCTTATGAATGAACTAAAGAGTCTGCGCTTATGAATGAACTAAAGAGTCTGCGCTTATGAATGAACTAAAGAGTGACGCATGAGATCAGGGCGGCTATATGCAGTTGTATATGGTCCTGGCCTCTCAGCTATTCTATCGTCTGCATGCTCCGGTTTGAAGGAAAGGGAAAGAAAATACAACAAAAATGAAGAGAAGATGAGCGAAACGCGCGGCGCACGACGCATTTGACTCCTCCAGAAGCAGTCGGCCAATCACGCCCGAAGTAAAGTGCTGTCGTGAGGCGTATTGCGCTCCGTAGGAAAACAGTCATATTACTTTTTTTTATTGGTGAGTGGACGTCACGTGTCACGCTGGGTGATTCACGTTGCACGCAGCATAGAAAACCCGTCTTCAAAGTCGACAAACTGAACTGGAAATTCAAATTAAAACCGGGTTTTCCTAGGAGCAAGTTTTCTGTTCCATTCGCAACGTGAATCGCCCAGCGCGACACGCCGTCCACTCACCAATAAGAAAAACAGTATGACTGTTTTCCTACAGAGCTAGGGTGATCATATTTCTTCGAGAGAAATACGAGAAATTGGGATTCCAAATAGGGGAAAATACGGGACATCGCAAATTATCGCCAAAAATGACGCCAAAACGGAACAAAATCGCCAAATATTGTTGAAATAACGGAAAAATCACAATAACGGAAAATGCAGCATTACTGCTAATTGCAGTGGATTAAAATGAATTCCACGAAAAAAAACGTTCACTAAGACAAATGTGGGAGATTAATATTCTCATTTATAGTTGTAATTATCATAATATAATTTATAAGTTGAAAAATAATTTCAATCTTTGACTTCAATAAAGAATAAAAATTCAAGTAAGCTTTGTCCAAAATACGGGAAAAACCGGGACACTTTTGCCAAAAAGTCGGGACAGCCAAAAAAAAAAAAACAACCAGAAAATACCGGAACTGTCCCGGGAAATACGGGACGTATGGTCACCCTATACAGAGCGCAATACGGCTCACAACAGCGCTTTACGTTGGACGTGATTAGCGGACTGTTCCTGGAGGAGTCAAGGGAGGAGTTCCTGGAGGAGGAGTCAAGGAAAGGGAAAGAAAATACAACCACTGCGTCGTGGGCTGCGCGTTTCACCGATCACTTCTCTTTGTTTTTGTTGTTTTCTTTCCCCTCCCCTTCAAACCGAAGCATACAGACGACAGAGTAGCTGATGCCAGGCCGCTTATAAACAATCCCTAAATTTCTAGCAACATTGTAGAAATTTAGCACATAGTTCGTCATGCTTTCATTTTTCGTCAATGAGCTTTGAAATTCAGTTTCGCCCAAAACTCCGCCTCTCGTGACGTCTTGCTAGCTTTTTTACTATAACACGTTTCTGCCGACGCGAAATGTTCCAGTTTGGTTCACGCGCATAGGCGGAGATAGGCATGACAATGAAAGCGGTGAGTGCATGATGATGATGATGATGCCAATTCATATACACGCATGTACATTAGATCAGTTGGCTCCATCATTCACTCTGCCCTTCCACGCCCTCCTCCACCCCCCCCCCTCCCCGTATAATTCCGCCCATGTTCACGCTTCGTAAAAAAACCTATTCTAAAACGAAGTATCTGGAAGAAGCAGCCGACAGCTAACTTTGGGACTTTCTACTTTTTGATCCATATGTTGTTGGTGGTGCCATCTTATTTTAAAAACACAATAACACATATGGTGATATGATTATTAGTTTCGGACTTCTCCTAATTGACCAAAATAATAATAAATAAATAAAAAACTGTGTATTCCCCCCTCCCCCCACAGCGTCGGCCGACTGATGTAATGTATTTGCGTTGCGTACATATCAATCGACATCATCATCATCATGCCCCCCCCCCAGAAATCATAGTGCCCCCCAGACTTTCAAGTCTATCTCCTCCTATGATATCACCTCTGTTTTTGAAATTAGATGTTAGCCCAAAAAACACATATGGAAACTCTCACTTTAGCTGTCGTCTGCTTCTTACTGCTACTTTGTTTTAGACGTCTCCTCATGCCCCGACAAGACAACTGAACTTCAAGTTGAAACTATCAGTTCAGTTTGCCGACTTTAATCGTAAGGAACCGAACTGAATAAAAAATTCAGCTTACTTGACGAGATATTCACATCACCGCATGAGTCATCTCTGTTTTCAATGGCAGCACAAAAAAAAAACCAGAAACCTTCACTTTAGCTGTCGTCTGCTTTGTCTTATTACTTGGTCACACACGCTCCTTACTCTCCAAAAATTTAACCGAACTTTTTGTTGAAACTTCCAGTTCAGTTCGTCGACTCCAATAGTAAGGAACCATACTGAACGACAGTATATTATATGGAATTGTTATTATATCACCGCACAAGACATTTATAAATCTGAAACTAGATGGCGACACCAATGTGAATCCAGCTTAATGTTGTTTTGACGCTTCTGGAATGTTACCGCAATCTAAATCGAAAAGTTCTTTGCTAAGAAATCTTGCGATCGTCAATGGCGACCTTCATCCCGGCAAGTTAGACACATTTTTTCTCGGCGATATTTCTCGCTGTGTATTCAAAGGTTAAGAACTCTAAAAATGTTATCCCAATTGAGACACGTCTCTATGAGAGTTTCTCCCATGATTAATGGATGCAAAGCATTGTCCTGGTCAGCGACTCGGTGCCATTTCTTGGAGAGGAGGTGAGATCAAAGTGTTTGTTTACATTTTTAAAGTGGCAGTGTTTTCATAATTGTTCAAAGCTACTTTTAATGTGGCCCTAATATCTTAATTATCACGGTAAAAACATCAGTGAAAATTGAACTAAATGGTGATGATTATGAAATTTAATTAGTCCTTCAAAGCTAAGTTTTGTTATGTGTTGATGTTTCGAGCATCAAGACTATGTGTTCAAATTGTTGGTGCAGTTATAGTTTGACTAGCTCCCCCCACATCCTGCAGCTGGGCTAATGGGCTGGTATTTATGTCGGTGGGCCCCAGACCAGATGCTTAGGCCCCCCGTTGTTAATTTATAGTGTCAAGTCCAAAGCAGGATATGAATCATGAGCCGCCTAGGCTGGAGCCCTTGTTAGGGGGAGGGGAGGACATGTGAATGAATCGAAGGATTCAGAATTGGATTTGATCATAGTCTAATTCAGCTCGGGCAAGTTGGGTTTAAATGTTTTATAACATTTGCAGGATAGTTGGCTTATTGCACCAAATTTGGCTATTATTTCTTGATTTTTCTTCTACCAACATCACACACACATTCTTGCTAAGACCCAACTTCGTTGTACACTGTACCAATGCTATTATTTGTGACTTCAACAGTTGAGGTTCTAACAGAGCACGACCAGGCTCTGCCCCTAACATGATTTAAGCTCAGAGCCCCAAAAGGCATGATTGTGCTGAAAGCAACTGCAACCAGTAACACAGCCAGATAAGTTCCTTCTCATTATTTACCCCGCAGCATGTTCCAATCATTGACGCGATAGTGTGTGCTGTCAGGCCAGCATCCAACCAAAGAGAGTCATAAAAGAGTGGGGAGCATCCGTGCCGGAGTAAATTGTATGGGCTGAAATTTCTTGAATTTGTATTTTTAGTATAACATTCTTGTTGAAGCTCCGATTTAGTTGCACACTTTATCAATGCCATAATTGTATAAAACGTGGCATGGTGCAGTGTTTAACACCATTTTTTTATGTGCACAGCATTTAACAGAACAGTCTCAAAAATGGCGATCCCACGTTGGTCGCCCCCAAGTTTTCGCAGACTATGGTTCGAACACCACTGTTGCTGCAGTAGCGGTTGGCTCGAGTAGGTTTTCTGCAGTTCTTAACTTTAAGGCATGAGCTAATATCTCCAATTAAAAAGTCTCGCTACAGAGAGCAACAGGCTTACAACGGTTCAAATATTTTATCATTAAACTTCATTGACAATTTGAAATGTAGATGGCAGCACTAACACTACATACATATTGAGACGACTGTTAGATACACACTCACACTTCTGGCACAATTCAGTCAGTACTGAATTGCCTGTGGTGTTAGACCAGAGTTGTGCTCAGTTTTAAAGAGAAAGTTCCACCTAGCCATGCTGGGAGGGTGTGGCTTGAACAGTTGTTTATGAAACTATTCTCGTAAACAATTATTACTTGAATAGCAAACGTTACGAGCAAAAATGAAAAGACTAATTTTTGATGATGACAGTCAAATGGTTCCTGATCTATAGTTTACCTTCTCGTCGACAAGTTTTAACTCCAATAAAACAGTGATATGTTGACAACATCATCCTTCCCGGCTTGGTCTGTGGAACATTATTGGGTGTCCCTATTATCCCACCGTAGCAAATACCGCCAAATCAAGTCTGGGGAAAGAAAAACATTAGTTGTTAAGCAGCGTTGTAGAGTGTATTGGGAATTTTACCATTCAAAATCTGTGTAAGACGAACACTGTATGAGATGGATACCTGTCATAAACGGAATCAAAATACAGTCTGTTCAGTGATTAGTGCAATTTTATAAAAAAAAAAATATCTCTGAAACGTGATATTATTTCAGTCTATTGACGTTCCGTTTTGTACAGGTTTCACTGTAGTAGGATTTGGCCTTTGTGTGCACAGATTGATTGAATGATCGCCGTGTATACTCATTTGGTACCCGATTCATCCCTGTCAGAAATTTTCCTAACACATGGTTATGACAAACAGTGACATGACCACACAGAAAAGGATTGCTACCGCAGAGAGTCTCCCACTGGGTGATTAGTGTATGAACCTCTCTGTGTGTATTAAAAAAAAGGCAGCCATTTGGAATAAGTAATAAATTGTAGGTCCCAATGTTTTCGGGCCATGGTGGCATGGCTTTCCTGACTTGAGGACCCTAAAATGGCCAAAAATTAAAGCCCCAGTATGCTTGTTGTCATAACTGCTACATTACAGTCATCACAAGGGGCGCTCGTCTTTCACTATGAAGGTTACTTGTCAAAGTACATGGGTTCGAATCCGGGCAAGAAAATCAGGAAAAAGTTCTTTACCTACCTAGCCAGGAGCGACCAATGATAGACTGAGCTTTCATTTCCCACCCAACTCCTGTGATTTAAAATATCTGTTTTGTGATATATGACCGGAGTTAGTATGTGGTAAAGTAGTAATTATTACAAGAAATCCAGCCTAAGAAAATTGGGAACAAGCTCATTACCTACTGAACCTGGGGCAACCACCAATAGATGGCGACTTCATTTCCCACCAAACTCCACACTGGTTGGAAATTGCCGTATGGCGATGTATGACCAGAGTTGGGTGTCAGGTAGTAGTCATTACAAGAGTCGATGGAACCCCAAATTTATGAACAACAATGTCAGAAACGACTCCGCAAGTCTAAATCGTTTCTAGTTTTAAGCTGCTGTTTTTTGTATTTTACCTAATGATCTTGTGTTTCAGGGTAGCTCGCTATAGCACTCAAGCTATTTCTTTTCCTCATCCCGATGGAGTCGACAAAATTTATCCAGAAAAGATTAGGAACATCGTAGAAGAAATATCGAAACTCACATTGATCGAAGTTGTCGATTTAAACGAATGTTTGAAGGTAATTGCTTAACCTTTTTTTTGCTTATTTACCAATGCTTCGACCATTTATCTAGTTTAAGGTAAATATATTATTACGAAACTACATGTAAATAGCCCTTATTTATTATTCATTATGTAATTTTTTGCCTGTAACCATTAATGCAGTTCTCAGTAAATATTGCTAAGTTGGCATGTTTGGCAATGGGGTCGATAAGGTGGCGACCTCATGATGCAAGGGGGAAAGGCTTGGAACTCACGAGAAGATGGTAGAATGATCTCAAAGTTTTTCCCATATTTATAAAGTGGCGCCACCAAGAGAGAACTAAGAGCACCCGTTATCGAATTTTTGTTGACAGACAAGGTCCTATTTGTAGGCCATGTTTCAAATCACATCTTGTGTTTACATAGCTATTCTGTAGCAATAAATTTGTGTTGTCTGTGAAATGCTTCATTCGTTGTTGTCTCAAGTGCTTTTGAGAGACATTATCTGGAACAATATTCTTTAATATCCAGAAGCGGATCTATGGTTTTGCCGCTCTTCTTACCCTCATTTCCTCTTCATCACTCAATTTGAATGGTGATTTTTCAGCAATTTTACAGATAGTTAGCAACTTTACTTTTCCCCATTTGACAATTTCTTTGGCTGTAATTAGCAACTTCGCTCTCCCTTGACAATTTTTTCAACGATAATTGGTGGTAGCCTGTGTAGATAACGATTACCATATTCTTAAGAAGTAAATATGGCCAGTCTATTACTACTTTCTTTCAAACAGAGCACAACTTGGGTCTATCACCATCTATGGGCGATTTACTACCTAGTGAGTTGTGCTGGAAGTGTAACTGTGTGTGTACCTAACAGTCTGAGTGCGCATGTAGTGTTGTGTTTGTGTTTTTCAGTGCTGCCATCTATATTTCAGAAGTGAAGCGAATGATGTTTTATGATTGAATTACATTTGTACTGTTTGTAGGTCTGTTGCTCTCTGTGGCAAGACTTTTTTAAAGGGGAGATCGGCTCGCGTTCATGTCACTATGACCACTCGACCACCACAGCGGCAGTCTATTACCACTAATACTTTTTTACTGGTACACCTGTCAAGGGTCGTATGGAACCCCATTAACTGGCTGCATTTTGCCTGTGAGCCAGAGGTCTTGGAACCCCCCTGATGAGAGATCTTGGACCTGAGACTTTTGGTTGCTCACTGACCTGGTCCCTTGCTTTCTAGGTCATCTTTTAGTGACATGTTTGTGGACTCACTCGTTTGTTCACTCGCTGAACTAGTTCCTTGATCTCTCGGCAGCTTGTATGGTTTCTACCACCTGTAGGCTATACAATTTTTTTTTTGCCCTTCTCCCGTTTGACTATTTTCTTGGCAACTCATTCATCAAATTTTCCACCATGGGCTATAGCCCGCTAAGCACATTCTGTAAATATGTCCCCTAAATTTCATTTTCGCTTTGGACAATCACATGCTAGTAGGTGTCTCAATTTTTGTTTATTTTATTTGTTTAATTTTTTTGATACATTAACCATAATTGCATCTTCCTTTCGGCAACTATTCTTGCTAACAACGCTACTATCAATTCTGAACTGCACCTTGTAAATGCGTGTCGAAATTGCTGAGTGTATATGTCGTGTACCTAACGTAACTCATGGTTGCTTGAAGATGTATTAAAGTAGCGAGTACCGTCTGTCTTCCGAATTCAGAAGCCGAAAATCGACAGGAGATGTAAAATGAGAGAAGATGTGTGTTTAAATGTATAATACGCCGATTATACTGTAGAATCCATGAAAAGTATGGTAACTACGGCTACCCTAGAGTTTCTGTATTTTTTTACATTGTTCAAGAAAACTATATAAAAGGAGCAACACACACGCATGCAAGTGAAGATAGTTCATTGTTGTGTGTGTCAATGTTTATTTCTAGTTTTTTGACGTGTATAGAAAATATTATGTCCTTAACTTTTGGAAACATGCTAGCATAGTTTCCAAGTCTCCTGGATAGGTTTTCTTTCCTGAATTCCCCCCCCCCCCCACATGATTGTAAAGAATCCCTACTTTTGCCAAAAAAAATTATTCAGAAGAATTTTCCCGAAAAAAAAAAAGACAGTTGCATTTGCTTTCGTTCTCCAAAGTGACATCACAAGTGTAATGTTAGTTGTAGCTATTATTGCACCGAATTACAAAAAAAAAAAAAAACGTTTTTGGGGAAGACAAAATTTGCCAAACAACCAGCATTGGTTCAGCTTTTTGACATCTGAAATTTGTGAGACGACTTGTACACGTTAATCATTTGTAGGGCCACAATTAGATACCTTGTCAGCCAGAGCAAGCATGCATTTTGGAGCCTCTTCGTGTAATGTAGAAGGAGCTGTCAAAGGGTGAAATTGGCGCCCTTCCCCTCTAATCCAGTGCCCGCTATACCAGACCTGCCCATATGTTCTGTATGTCTTGGTTTGGGCCTTATGGCAAGATTTGATTTGAGAGAAGAAATGGCGGGTAATTTATAACCTGCTGGTTGGCGATGATCTGCAACTTTGCACTAATCGTGATGGTTTGCACAATCTCGGGTTTTCGCGAGGAGATAATCCCTGCAGTGTTTTCATAAATCTCTTTTCCATTTATTTTTTGTACGAAATTCGGATCGGCTCAAAAACCTTAATTCTCATTCTTCAAAGTTGGCAGCTATGGTGTAGTACTGTCCAGGTCGAGATTTATGTATACATATTTCCTTCCACTCATGTGATAATCAGATATTCACTTATATATTATTTAGATCACTCCCTAAGCTTTATTTTTTATTTTTCCAGAAAACATTGAACATCAAAGATGTGCCGATGGCGATGGGTGCAATGCCAGTTGCTGCCGCTCCAGCCGCTGCTGAAGTATTTATATATCCTATGCTTCCAATTTTACTAAACCATGCTGCTTAGGTCCCCCCCCCCCCACTTTCTTAAATTATGTGTTTTTCTTTTCAGGAGGAAGAAGCTGAGCCTGTTGCGGCGAAAACTTCATTTACAATAAAACTTATGAAATATGATGAATCGAAGAAAGTTGCCGTCATAAAAGAAATTAAAAACCACGTGGAGGGAATGAATTTAGTTCAGGTAAAATATAATGATTCTGCGCAGTGATATCTCTAATGTACAGTCAAATCCTGTTGATCTGATCTAATAAGATTACGGAACACATTAGAAAATGTTTAAAAAAAAAATTAAAAGTTTCTATGGGCCAGCTTTGATATATCTGGGTCAAACTGTATTTTATTATGTGCCATCTAGATCAAACCATCACAACAAAGTGCTTGTGCACACTAAGCATCAGGCAAGTCCTTGCACAATTGGGTGTTATTCGTTTTGAGATGACCACGGAAGTGGATGAACTAGGTCTAAATTTAAACAACCTGTATGCACTGCTTGAAATGATTGAGTTTATGGTTTTTGGGAACATGTCAGCAAGGATGTGGACATAGACGTAAGTGGATACAGCTTTTTGAACCAGGGGAGGAAGGGGCAGTGGATCACTGACATAAGCCATACAGGGGGGGGGGGGGGTATCATTGAGCTCATGTATAGTGAACAGGGAAATGCCCACCTTTCACCTATGCTAATAATACAATTTTTTCACTGAAGGGTGACGGTGCAATTTTCCACCCCTGCCTACCCACCTAGTCCAAGAACGCAACTTTTTTTAGGAGACAGTAGAGGCGATTGCCACCGTTCCTCTGTATCTGCACCCCATAACCATTGAATCTAATGCACTCTGCTCCTTTCTTGTATATTTCAGCCTCCGACAATCATGCTCTCTGGATCTATATGAGTGCTTCAGTGACAGAGCTTGGTCATATTTGTTCTGTTTGGTATCCACAGGGCCGTATTTACGCTTTTTCCACCTGTGGGCTAAAAATTTTGCCGCCGCCCCCCCCCTCCCATTTCAGTCTAACTTTTTACCCCCTTCCACCCCCGTAAACAAAAGACAAAAAAGTGGTACTGTATATAGTTGCGCCGAAATTTTACTTTTCTGTCTTGTATTCGTATCCTATTCCTATCCATAATGATTGCCATATAACGGGGGGGGGGGTTCAATCTCTGGCCCGCAAGCGTCAACACATCGATGAAAAACACTGATAAATTTAATTACATTTGAATATGCCAACATACATATACATTACATAATATCTATACATATTATGTTTAACTGCACGTCCTAAAGTGTATTTTGAAATAGTGAAATACTTTTTCAAAATTGTTTCGTGGACCAACTAAAATTTTAGATGGGGGCCCGCCAGTGGTTTGTGCACTCGTGTGATTTGAATGTGCTTGCATTACTTGAATATACAGAGTGGTTTACTAAACAATATGGTTTAATAATTACATATTATTTACGATAGAAATGACGCATATTACACTTAAACACATTTATGAAACGTGAATTTAAAAAAAAAAGGTTTTTCCTTCCCACCTTCTTTTTATACTCCAAAATTCGCCACCTCTAAGAATTTGCCGCCCTGGGCTATAGCCCGCTTAACCCCCCCCCCCCCCCGTAAATACACTACTGGGTATCCACCCAGGGTAGAATATGGGGGGGGGGAAGATAATCTGTCCTCCTGAAGACCTGACCTTTTCTTAGAAATTATAATAATCTCATGTTTGACATTGCTGGGAGGTACGTTTTGTTCTCTATCGTTCGCATTGGTCTAATCCCAACTGTGTAAACACCATCTTTTTATGCTGGGGAAAAAAATAGAGTACAAATTAAATGGTTGCAAATCAGTAAATGGAATTTACCAGTTCCAATTATGTTATATCTTTAATTTACATAGTAATTATTTTTCTAATTACTCCATTCTGATTTCTCTGAAACAACTAAAGAATCAGTATTATGCGGAAAATTCACAAAGTTATTGCACTTTTTTTTTTCTTTGTAGGCCAAGAAGTTTGTGGAAGCTGCTCCTCAAGTTGTCAAAGCCGATATCGGTAAAGATGAAGCAGATAATATAAAGAAAGCTCTAGAAGCAGTGGGCGCGACTTGTGAAGTGTCATAGTTATCTGGCTCAACTGCATTTTTTATTTTGGTTCGTTTGTGTGTAGAAAAACTGGCGAACGTATGTGTATGTCTAAAGTTCATAAACAATCCATTACCTAAAATAAATGCGAAACCTTTCGTTAATAGTTTATTTTGTCAACTAATTTATAGTCAGTGGTACACAATTTAACTCTTGAAACGTAATAATTTCTTCCACTTGGTTGTAATTTTTATGGTACAATGTTATTCAAAGATATTCTGCGGATCAAGAAAAAATATCATTAGAGGAGGGATTTATTGTTATATAAGATTAATTATTATTCTTATATATCGATAATAGATTTCTTTGATATCTTACTGATTTAAGATATCAAAGAAAGATTTTTCTGGACAATAGTGCTAAGATGGACTTTGGAAAGAGAAGTTATTTGTCTCCACCAAGAATCGAAAGCGGGTCCTCTCACACATACCAGGCAAGTTTTACCTTCCCAAATTCATCCCTGTACTCTAAGAAATTATCTTTTCTTTCCGAAGTTCATCTCAGCACTGATTCCAGAAAATCTTGCTGATAAGTTGTAGGCTGGAAAAGTAGCATCTTTCTGTTCTGTCACCATCTGTGGAGGCGTATTTTCCGAAGTTAAAGGAAGACCGTAATGTCCCACTCAGTGCATCATGGTACTATTCGTGTTGACTCTGTAAAGAGAAGTGTGTCCCTGCTGTATATGTAGTACGCTTACCCGGTATGCAGGAGGACCCGGGTTTGGTTCCTGGTGAAAGACGAATAAATTTATTTCTGAAGTTTATCTCACAACATCACTAATGTCCATAAAATATCTTTCTCTTTGATATGTTGTTGGCCAAAAAAGTAACATCTTTCGCATTATATCAAGAGTCTGCATTTTTATAATGTGCAACCAAATTCATTCTGTTGGTGACGTCTATTCTAAGTCTGTTTTTAGTACTTTTGGAGAAATTCAATAAGTATTTATCTGCCAGAAAAAAAAATTCATGCATACTTTGTTTCAAATTTTATATCTGCATGATAAGAATCAATATCATCAATAGGTGATCATATGACTGATATTTTACTGGAACAATCCCTGTATTGTTCTAGTTACAGTCGAGCTGGCTTATAACGATATCGGATCGGATATCATCAATAGATGATAATGAAAGTATCGGTTATAATTTTCTCTTGTCCCTGTATGACTTCTCATGTAACATCATTAGAATATGTTAAAATAACATGTTTTAATGACAATGAAACTACAGGCAACTATTTTCTAAATTTATTGATATGCTGCTGAAGAGGAGACGTTTCATTATCGTACTCATTCTAGCTCCACACACTGGAGCAGAGAATGGTTATCACAAGTGTAGTTTGCAGACCACCATATTTAGTTGATCAAACAGTGGTTTCTAAATATGTTTAGAGCAGGGGTGGTTTTTTGACAAGCATCAAAAACCAGTTTAAAATGTGGAAAACTGGTTTAAATCGTCAAAAACCTAAACAAATGCTTTTGGACAATATTTTGAACAAAATGGGTATATAACGTGATGAGAAATTAAAAGTAAAAAGAATTATTGTTGTCAATAGTTTTTTAACCTATATGTTAAGTCAGTGTTTCCCAAAGTGGGTGATGGAAGCTATGGGTATAACAGGATCCTATGTGGGTTTGCTTGAGTGGGGGCGGCGGCGATGGAACAAAAAGTTTGGCAAACTATACGTTAAATGGAAATATAAAAGATATGCTGAATAACAAAAACTTACTTTTATGGAGATTAAAGCGTTTTATATTTTGAATTGCTGTGTAATGTTACTAATTATAAAAGATCTATATTTTAAATTTTCTGATCTGCCCAAAATTTTATTCCATGTATTAAAAATTCTCGTGCAGCATCTGTTGGTATGCTAATCTAATTTATTCTCACCTAAACATTTCTTAGCTCAGATTGTCTAAATCAGAGGTTCTTGACCTTTTTCAGCCGCTGCTCAAAATTAGCAACAAGATGAGCTTCACGGCCCTTAATTAGTTAAAACAGTGATGCAATAATATCCCTGGACGGATGCTGATCCCTTGGGAATACGTGAGGATCACATTATTATAAGCACATTTATAACAGGACTAAGTAGATTTTTACAGCTCATCTTAGAAGCCCCTGCAAATCAAGTTTGTATCATGATCCTGTTAGTAGATTTGTACGATACATCTCTGAAGCCTCTGGCAAAGCAAGTCCGGTTAGTGACCCATAGCTCAGGATCCCTGGCTATCAGTGGATTTTTATGACCCATAGCTCAGGATCCCTGGCTATCAGTGGATTTTTATGATCCATAGCTCAGGATCCCTGGCTGTCTTGGATTTTATGATCCATCTCAGAAATTGCTACCAATCAAGTCTGTTGTTACCCATAGCTCGAGTCCCTGGATTAGTGAATTCTTATGACCCTATTTGGAAACCCCAAAGAATGAAGGTTAAAATCTTCATACCTCAAAAAATCCCTGGCTGTAAGTGGATTTCTTCTTTGGCTCCCTTCTTGGAAGCTCCTGCAAATCACATTTCAATCAGGATCCTGCAGCTCAAAGTCTCTGGTTAGTGGATTTAGATAACAACCCATCTCTGGAGTCCCAGCAATTGGGTTGCGACCCATGGTCAAGTACCCCTGGTCTAAATCCAGGATTTTAAAGAGTCTTTTCAATCAGCGCAGAGCTGGCGGAGCTTCATACCCAAATCATTGTTTTGCGTGTGTTTAGATACAGCTTCAATTGGAAAACCGTTGCATTTTAAATGCTGCTAAATATACCATATCATAGTCAAACTTATTCTTAGCACAAAAAAGTAAGAATGAGACTAAAGTTATTGAAGCATCATAATCTAAGCCACCACGGCCAAAATAAAAGGATGTTATTTTAAGTATCGATGATTATATCTGGATAATTCAATATAGAAATAAACATTACATATATAGCAGGAAAGAACCTTTCATACATTGTTATGAAAAGAGAATAGCAAATAGTTTATATCAATACACATATATAAGCAGTTAAAAAAAATTTTGAAAGTCAAGAGAATCTCGAATTGAAGTATATCAAATCATTCCATAGTTTTTCCCTTCTTCATTTATGCTATGCTTTATTCAAGTTGTTTTATAAGGAAAAAAAACTCATATATATATATATATATTGTCTAAAATAATTTTGTAGAGAGCAGAAACTTATTTTTACAGTCATATTAAATATTCATTGTTAAACAGTCATTTTAAACATTACATGCAATCAACGTATTTTATTTTCAATGGAATTTTTACATTGAAAAGCAATATTTGAGGTTTAGATGGAGGGTTTTTTGATGTACCTTTTAAACCATCAAAAACATGCCAACTCTGGTACAGAGATGTATTTATACAAGAGGTGGGGCTAAGCGTGAAAAATTGGAGAAATGAGTGGTCTAGAAAATATAACCATAGATCTGTCTCCGCCAAGACAGTGAGGGACTAAGTCAGTGAATGATCAAAAGAATGACCTAGAGAGGGAGTAAGCACAAGCGGGAACCAAAAAAAATCACTTAGAAAGGGTTTAAGCATATGAGTAACCAAAACAGTATACGAGCATGTGAATGGCAAATTCAGGACGACAAATATGGTCAAGAAAAATAGCCCGGAATGGCTGCAAAATCTCCCTTGAACATGTCCAGGCTTTTCAAAACTTTGTTATTGCAAATGATTTATTTCAATGCAAGAAGAAACATAGTTGCTTTTGTTAGGCGACCCAACAAACCAGAGACAAAGTTGAAATTTGCTGGAACATTGAGAACTGGTCTAGACTGTAAACAATCTTTTCAAGCCTGTGACCCGGTTTCATTCATTTTTGTGAGTCGGAAGCGTGGTCAAACACACAACCAAAGCTAATCACTCGTGGCCCAGTATGAATATTAGGGCCCCGGTGGTTGAAAAACACTAATCGAGACCATATATGGCCTTTTGAGTCATCTGATGTAATATCAGGGAAGACCGTATGCGACCCGAAATTGCAAAAAGGAACCACGGCTAAACAAGTTTCAGAAGTAAACTGAAGAGCCAAAAAAACTAGTACAGGCATGCATATGCTACCAATCAGAGTACGGCGCTGTGGTCGACAACGCCTATATCACACAACAAGTGTCTGGCATAGTTTTTAGATCGGTTACTGCTGCTACAATGGCAGGTTATCGAGATTTAAGTGAGTTTGAACGTGGTGTTATAGTCGGCGCACGAGAGATGGGACATAGCATCTCCAAGGTAGCGATGAAATTTGGATTTTCATGTACGACCATTTCACGAGTGTACCGTGAATCTGGTAAAAAATTAAATCTACGACATCGCTGCGGCCAGAAAAAGATCATGCAAGAATGGGACCAACGACGGGAATCATTAAACGTGACAGACATGCAACCCTTCTGCAAATAGCTGCAGATTTCAATGCTGGGCCATCAACAAGTGTCAGTGTGCGAACCATTCAACGAAACATCGATATGGGCTTTCGGAGCCGAAGGCCCACTCTCTGTACCCTTGATGACTGCACGACACAAAGCTTTACGCTTCGCCTGGGCCCGACAACACACCGACATTGGACTGTTGAGGACTGGAAACATGTTGCCTGGTCTGACGAGTCTCGGTTCCAAGCACTTCTTGAGTGTGTTTACAAAAATTATGCACCCAACGTTTCTTCGCTGATACTGTAATTTTGCCCGCCCTGACACGTGAATCACTATGATTGACCAAGTCATATGGTCATTCACTCCCCCATACCAGGGACATTTCTGGGGCTTAATTTCCGGATCCCACTTGTGTCCCGCAGCAGAGTTCTAGAGCACTTAAGTGGCCCATGACATGTCAGACTCTCTCTTAAATGTTGTCTAGACCAAGGGTGCTCTAGACAAGGCTTAAAAAATCCAATGACACATTCATGCTTGAAAGAGAACTACGAAACGTGGAACATAAACTCTTTTATTTTGAGCATCACTGAATTCTTTCACAATCGCTACATGGAATATATATATTGACTTTTAAAACACGAAATCGCAGTACAACCTGCGATGAAAAATAACAATAAAATCAACAATTTTTTTTTAAATGACTAGATCATTTATCTCCGGAATTTTACATTTCGAAAAAGATTTAATTACATATTTACACATGATCTAAAACTCACTAATTTCTGCGTTCATTTTTTTTCATAGTTGAATCACATTTGGTAATTTATAAATTTCTAACTACAAATCACTGTGTTGGAGCAACACAAAGATTTTCCTACGATCCGTTCGAGAGAAGCAGGTTTTATCATACATACATACACTTCCATTAAAACATCTGTTATTTACACCATTACAATCTTTTCGATTTAGAAGAGAACTGATTAAGTAGTGTGGAATCGATCTTTTGTTCGCCAAGCTATGTAAAAAAAAATTGGCAAAGACCAAAGTTCCTTCATCGTTGTTAGAACGTTGGCATGTAATTTATTATTCCCTTGTGCAGCGACAATAAGACCACACTCCTCTATGTGACTAGTGAATATAATATTTCTGCTACTGAATCCTCTTTCGCCGAAAATATCAGCTTCTTGGTAGCAGAGACTTCTATTTCAACTGGCCTGGATTGGGATTTCCATTTGAGTGTTTCAGAATGAGCTTGGGGGATGTAGGTTCTGGTCTAATTATCATCTGGATAAAATGCAAACGACGTCTTTACCTAGCTTATTATTAATTTTACTTCACTACCACACCAACCCCAGCCATATCGCTATACACAATTTACTGTAGTTAACGAGCTAGGTTGGGAATGAATGTCATCTGTTATTGGTGGTTGTCTCAAGCTTGTTAGAGAAAATACCTTACCTATATTCTTCCCTTCCCCCCCGGTTCGAAACAGGGACGTAGCGGCAACCTTCACAGTGGTAGATGAGCATCTTACCACCATCTCACTCAGGCCCCAGCTTATTTCTGTCAATGCTCTCAGATTCTCCCATAGATTATCATTGCTCGTCTTAATGTGAGCCTATTCAAGGTTGTTGGCTGCAAGGGTTCCAAGACAAATCATCAGCTCATCTGAAGCCAAGGGTATCGTTTCAGTTTCCCGCCCCCGCTATGAGGTTATGGCGCTACTCCTTGAATGCCTATGATCAACTGAATTCAGTAACATGTTGAAGAGTTATGCATTTGGTGAAAACAAAATTTTTTTTTGGCCGTTTCTGAACTGGCTGTCTATGGTGACCTGGCGTTTGGGATTTATACAGCCCTGCTGCCTGTGGAATGTTTAGTTCTTTGTTCTTTATGATATCGATAGCTTTGCGACCATGTTTATAAACATGAAAAGTGAAATCTCAATGGAGATGATGCCACCACTTAAGAAAAAAATAAATTATTGAGCACTAACGTTATATGTATAGGAGGCATGTGCAGATCTGATGGGGGGGGGGGGGGAGAAACCAGGTTTGTACGCCACAATGGTGGTCAGCTGAAATTTATTTTATTGTGGTTCTCAACTTTGAAGCGCAAATGCGAGCCGATCTCCCCGTTAAAAAGTCTTGCTAAAGAGAGCAACATGCCTACTATGGTACAATTATTCACTCATAGATGGCAGCGCTGTAACAAGCCTTACACAGAAACAAACTTCATGTTAGGTTCACAACACATGCACACACATTTTCCAGCGTGTGGCAAAGGTCCTCTTCATTGAAACACTAGCAGGCCAAGATGTGGTTGGGAGGAGGAGCAGGGCAAGTCCCCTGCTGCCATGCCAAAATTTCAGCGAATGGAAATGTCAAACTTTCATGTAACATTTGGCAGTAACATGATATCAAAGATGGCCGAGAAAATGAGGTGGATCAAGAGAACCAGGTGTCAATCCATTACATCATTTTTCAATGACAAGGTGTTGCAGAAACTACATTGACTCGCCACCTTGTACCTGCCATTTTTTTCCCGCCTGTTCTGGAAACACAGTGGGAACTATACAATTCTCATCCGATGAAGATATGCGACGAGGGCGCAAGGATTAAAAACATTGTCTATGGTGTAGAGATGTGTAAGGCTTCTCTCGCTAAATATCCCTTTCTTTCGACACATCAATCAATGATTCGAGCAACAAACTCATTTACATCACGCCTGGGTGAGATGTTGCACATGATCAACATCTCTCCAGGGATCCCAACACACAAGCTCACTCCACGAGGTGTTCTCATTTCTTCAATGAGAGCGACTGCAAAATGTAGGAGCGTGCTTACTCTCCGATACATTGTCCGTTAAAGCTGCGATAGGAAAAACAACTGCAAACACTGTGCTTGCTTGTGAATGACGCAGCTATCATGAGTCCATTCCTTGAATAAAATCGCTATTAATCGGAATGCTTTAGAGTGAAAAACTGAATATTTTTTTTTTATGGATTTCTGAGCTTTTAGTGCTCGAGTAAAAAATCATGGTGGCATCACCTGACCAGCACAAACCGAAATATTTTTCAATATGAAAAGATTCCTCTCCATAAATCACACTTTACACGACGGAATTAAAAAAAAAAGTCGCATATTACAAGCTCTATGACAACTCACTCTCACACATGATTTAACGACACGGTACAAGTACTAGATATCACGAGGAACATATTTACATGGATAATATGAATAAAAAATGATAAATGATATGAAAAAAAGGAAACAAATTGTCTCGAGGACTAGAATATATGAACATCAAATTCTGCCGATCAATTCTTTTTACACCATTCATCTAAATGACGGATGAGTTTTATATAAATGAATACGATAACGGAATGGTAATTTCAAGAAATGAGGGAAATATATAAGTTTTTTTGGTAGGAATCATAAGAGTAGCTTCTGCGTTACCCTTTAGGACCAATGTTTTTTTTTTCACCATTTCTTGGGTCGCGACAGTATAGGCCATATACTGCTGCTATTACTCCTCGCAGGAGAGCCATTGAGTTGGTGCGAAGGACGGCTCGGCGATGACTTCAGAAGTCCAAGCTCTTGAAGGAACGGCACTTCAAACGTCAGTTTTTCTTTCTCCGGTTTACTGGAAAAATGAAGATAATGTTAGATTGAATTCATATTCAAGATGATGGAATTTTCTTGCGGAAAAACAATTTGCACACAATTACATTATTGCAATTACTGGGTCATCGTTTGAATTCTGAGCTTTTTTTTTTGTAATAATTTCTAGAAAAGCATATTTCTAGCTATTTTCCAGACATTTCCGTATGGAATTTAGCTGGTTAAGTCCCTTGTTCTGTAGGTCACGCCACTCATTGGTCATTCACATGCTTGCGCAATGTTTTAATCACTTTTTATACAGTCCCCGTGTGCCTCAAAACCCAATTAGACTTTTGCCCTGTCTCTCCTGATGCCAACAAAAAAAAAAAAATAGTTTCTATAAGTGCAATATTTACTGTTATATTTGAATTGGGAAAAAACAGCGTTAAATGCTGGTTAAATGGTTTTTTCCCCATTCAGAGCTATTTCTCCCCCCCCCCCCCCGACTCTCCTCCATTTTTCAAATATCTCAGCAAATATTGCACTTAGAAACGTGGATTTTTTGTGTTTGGATCAGGAGAGACAGGGCTAGAGCTTTCTAATTGGGCTTCGGGGAACGCAAAGACTGTATAAAAAATTTAATTTTTTATTTCAATAAATATACAACCTCTTTAAACATGAATGACATATCCGAGTACTAAAAGTTATTTGGAAACTTTTTCTAATTGGAAGTATATCTCTAGGATCAATGGTTCGCCAGTAAAGTGTGTCATACCCCCTATTTGATCTGCACCCTGTATAAATGGGAAACCTGGGTGTATGAAGAGATATTGATGTTTAGGAAAGAAAAATTCACCTGTGCCCTTACAGGGACTCGAATCCCCGTCTCTCGTTGGTAATTTTTGTTGCACCATTTTCTTCTGCTCACGAATCTCTTTCATGGGAGCTAATAAGATCGGGACCACAATTTATTGCCAATTCGGAACGTCAGGCTTTTCTATACTCACCAAGAGATTGGTGCACTTGTTGTGGGACTTCTTATGGTGGCAATCTTTTTCTGTGGTCAGTGATATCAGAGCTGTGGGAAATTTGTGTCAAGAGTTCGAGCACCCTCAAACTTTATTCAGAACTCAAAATTTCCTACTCAAGACGAGCACTCACAGAATTGAAACACTTCCAACACCTCTGTATGTGGTCATGTCACCATTTCTGTTGTACCTTCGTGTCAGGAAACTTTCTGACAAGGACACACAAACAGGATATCAAACTTGAGACACCTCTAAACATCCTTTGGTACTTTAGGCAGGAATCTTATCGACCTCTGCTACCGCAAGCCCGTCTCTTGCATGCCGAATGAGTACTCTACCAGTAAACAAAAAAGCAGATGAAATATTCTCTCCTTGGTGCTTACATAACATGTCATATATATATATATATATATATATGCTGAATAGCTATATGCGATGGACAGCGGCAACATTCGGCTAATTTAGCTGGTAGAGCACTCTTGCACCATATGAGAGACCAGGGTACCCCAGGGACAAGTCCTCATGAGGGCAAAGATGAATTTTTCTTTCCTATATAAAAATCAGATCAATCAATATCTCTTCTCTCTCATACGGCCAGTTTTCAATATATATTGTATTAACAAGTGCAGAGAATGTTTTCTACTCTACATATATGATGCCATCTGGTGGCCTTGATGTCATTTGCAAGCTATTAGCGGGTGTTGCCGCCATCCATTACACAGAATCGTTCAGCACATAGAATATGCCCTCCTTGGAGCATTTATATATCTGCTTTCATAACTTAGTGGTAGAGAAGTCGTTCGGCATGGGAGAGACTGGGGCTCAATTTTCCGTGAAGACAGATGAATTTCCCCTTTCCTAAGCACATCAACATCTCTTCATGCAACCAATTTTCCTGGAAAATTCTTAATCTCCAGAATCTCGACCGCGAATCCAAAAAAATCTCTACTTTTGGGAAAGAAATTATTCCTAAAAAATTTACCCTGAGAATAGGCAGACACAGTTGCTTTCCTCCCAAAAACGTAGTGTAAATTTCCGCCATTGCATCAAATCACTAAGAAATGTCATTTTGGCAGGGAAAGATAAAATTTTTGTCGAACCGCTAGTGTCAGTTCAACCTCTTGACATTCAAATCAGTGCGATTGACTTATCTGGGATGATCATACATCCCATTTTTTGTGCCGAACAGTAATTTACTTTTCGCCTACAATTTGATTTGAAGTGATTTGTAATGGCAGGTAATTTTTAACTTACTGGTGATGATTGGCATCTTTGAGCTAATTGGCGATGCGATACTTGCGAGCTTGTCACAAAATGAATGGAACAATTAATATTAGTGACCATTTATAGAACTCTGCCCTATCTGGCTTGATCTTCTACCACATTAGGCCATATAGTCTGGATTCTACAGTACTATTTATACGATCCCAGACTGTGAAATGTAAAATCAATAATTTCTGTATTGGTGGAACTATGTATAACGAAAATGGTAGAAGATTCTTCTAGCCATTCAAGCAAATGACAAGGTATTTACCCATTCTGTATCTTATGGCAGTCTGCCTCGATTTTCAAGCGCCATTCCTGTTCTCTGGAAAGCATCGACCGAACCAGCGTCAGCTCCTTTTGGCATTGTTCATACCTGTCTTTCCACTCCTGTTGTTCTCTGTCTTGCATGCCCCTACAAAATTATGAAATGCTGATCACTTTGGCATAAAATAAGGTAGGTTTTGATGTATAAATCAATATCTTGAGTGAGTGAGTGAAACGCTATTGTATATACCCTCAAACCAGGGGCGTAGCCAGAAATTTCGTTCGGGGGGGGGGGGAAACCAAAGTGACAGAACAATGGATTTGGCCATCTTTTTCCCTTTTTTCGGTCATTTCCTCACATTTCGGAGGGGGGGGGGGGGGAGGGAACCAGACCCCCCCAAGCCTTCCCCCCCGCTACGCCCTTGCCTCAAACTATATGGTCAAATTTCCTTTTTTTTGAGGAATGCTTATGAGATGCCATGTACGATTAAGTAATAGTCAAATTTCCAATCATCTCTCTCAAAATATTAACGTACTAAGGGGGCCATTCAACAATTCATCAGCAGATTTTTAGCCATTTTTGACCCCAGTCAGCAAAACACTCTGCCCCCCGTCAGCAAAATTTTGTGAGCTCTGCCTTCCCCCTCCTAACACATATCAGAAACGTTCGCAGGATGGACACGAGCCCTGCGCCCCCCCCATACAATCTAAAATTTATTTTTTGCATGCAAAAACTATTTTTAAAAAATAAATTAAAATTTCGGAAGAAAATACTAGAAAATTT